>NW_017308072.1:51864-78159 GCF_000935625.1 Nanorana parkeri
CCAGCGCCCTCTAGTGTCTACCACACAGAGCCGGCCATCAAGCATAGCAGACGGCCCGAACACAATCAAGTTGATTGTGTTCGGCCTGGCCCGGCCCACCGGGCAAGTGCCCGGTATGCCCTATGGCCAGTCCGGCCCTGCCCCTAATGTTAATGGCTATTAAAGCTACGCCCAGTAGTGCCACTAAGATGTTGCCCTTTTAGTTAATGATGGGTCGAAAAATGGTATTGCCCCAACATTTATTGTACCGCACCTCTAACCACCATAATTTAATAACTGCTGCCACTACCCATTGAATAGGAAATTTTAAGAGCAAAGCAGCAACAGTCTGTGAGTAGATCCAAATCGGTTAAAGGGTTTATTTGACACACGCGTGTGGGGAAAGGCCTTAGTTTGTCAGGCCAATTCCAACCCGACTCTAGTTCATACAGTTTTTATAGCTCTACAGATCAAGATAAGAATTTAGCTTACATCATTGTTTCAGTTTAACAGAATTCAAATAATTCAGCATTATTTGTTCCTCACGTGTACATAGCAAGTGTTTAGATAAACTAAAAACTCCTAGAATGGCAATTTCTCCAATGACTTTAAGATAACAGCTAACACCCTACTAAAAAGAGTCCTTTTTTTTGACCTTTTGAAAAAGTCTTCATGATGAAACATGTCAAGGAGGAGTTAACGCGCTGATGTCATCAGGCAGATCACTGGGGGAGAAGCTGTTTGCCAGTGGAGGAATTATACAGCTCTGCCTATTAAACCTTGAATGTAAGTTTTTAAAGAATCTATGATTAAAAGTTTTTAAGGATTTCACACTATGTGGCATCTACATTTTTTTCCATGGGGCACTGAATGAACTACAAGGAGAAATGTGCGGAGGAGGCTAATATTGGCCATTTAGAAGGTGGATTGACAGGAATTGGAACAACTTGAACCCACCAACAGTTTAAAAAAAAAACCCAGCAAACTGAAAGGAGATATTGACTGCAAAGGAGGTTGCCATCAGCTGTCCTGGGAGAGCGGCTCGCTAAGGATTTGAATCTGAGTGCAGTTTGCATTTAATAGTGGTCAAAGGAGTCTGGTGAGTGTATTGATTACACAGAAACACTAAGGATATCACACTAAGAAATACCTTTTTGGAATGTTGAACATTTGCACTTTATATATTGCTGACATGTCCTCTTAAAGAGACCTTTTTAATTTTTTTCTTTGAGTCCAATTTGCTGATTTGCACATGTGATCTGGGTCACAACACATTGCACATGCAGTTTTGAGATTTATTGAATTTAACTATAGGGGAGGTCAGGGCCGGCCTTAGGCCTTTAGGCGCCCTGTGCGAGAAAGCTTTACAGCGCCCCTCAGTGACCACACCCCTCCGTGGCCACACCCTTTAGTGGCCACACCCCCGTAACCACACCCATTTCCCCCAATATCCGCACCATTTAATGACTCCGATTTTGTTAAGCCGTAAAGAAACATATTAAAAAGTATGATAAAAATAAAACTTTTTTAAAGGTATTAAACATGTAGGCACAATATAAGTATTCTTATCAAATAAAACAACAGAAGGTAAACAATAAATGTCAAACTAAAATAGAGTCTATAAAAATAAAGTGTCAGGATGTCATGCAGACCCCTTTTTTCAAGTAAGTATATCTAGAAAAGTAAAAATAGAAAACAGAACACAAAACCCAGAATACATGTAAATTAATTAATTACTATATGTCTGAATATACGAAAAATGTATTCCGGGACATAATAATTTGAGAATGTGGGCGGCCATGTTGGCCACCGGTGTGTTCTGTGAATGTGTGCCACCATCTTGGAGGCGGGAAGCATGACGTTGCATGACGCCATGAGTGGTAACCGAATCGGGGAGTTGTAGAGAACAGATATTGGAGAAAGCCAAATCCGAGACGGGGATGAGAGAACCCTAAGATGACTTCACTGATTAACCCAGAGGGAAACACAGTGACTTTGCGAGAGAGATACCCGTATCGGAAGCGACAGGACAAATCCAGGACAGACGGAAGGAGGACCACACAAAGACGAGGCCTAGCAGTCCAAAAGAGTGGCACTGGACATGGCCTACAGATGATTCGTCTGAAGTTTCAAAGACGACCTGACAAACATGCATTTTGCCACACACATCTTACGACATATCCACCAAAATGAAAGGGGGAAATATGTCAGTTCTTTTCTAAAAGTGGAAGTAATTTCATAACAAACTGCTATATATTACAATACAAATTTTCTATCATGCAAGATGACTAGGCCCATATGAAATGAACAAAATGGCTGCAAGTTATATATTTGTTTTACAAGCAGTGACAAGACAACTTTGGATTTTATGAATATGGAATAAATTCAAGGAAAACACTGACCAAAAATTCTCACAATTAAACTTATGCTCAGGAGAATGAGGAACAATTTACAGTATATAATATAAAGACAACATGATATTCATGGATACTTCTGAAAATAATTACACGTATATAATTGTCATTTATCTAAGAATGTGAGAAGAATGATATTTGAAAATGCATAATCAAAATGTAAAGTCACTTATTGTTACATGACAATATTGTAATTTGATATATGTGGGGTAGATGTTTAAAATGTTTCAATTAAATCAATTATGAACCAGCCCAAGGAACAAATAGAATAATTATGACAAAGTTATATCTATTAAGACGGATACATTTATGGCCATAAATAATAACAAAAACTATCTCTTCGGAGGGGTGCAAGTCAGCCAAAGAGGATTTCTCAGACTAAAGTGACACCTATTGACCAAGTATAATAGTACATAGGCACACTCCAAACAAATACAACCAATAAATTCCTCAGCCAGTGGGATGAAGGTTCTCACACTTAGAATAGCCCCACAAACAAAATTTGCTGATGTCATAAGCAAACATTGGAGACGTATTTCAACAAGAGGAGGAGAGACAGAGAGGGGATCAATATTTTTCCTGGGTACCTAATGCTCCCAGAATTCCTGGAGATACATTGAGACGGTTCCTGAGGCCATTGATAATGCACTTCCTGTTTATTGGACTGACCTAACGGAACCTTGGATTAGTGTTGAATTAGTTTTTATTAACTTTTGTAAAAGGAGATTTAGACAATTCACATCATAACTCAAGCAACATAAGTCACATTATTGGGAGACAATATGAGGGAGGAAAACTCTCAGTGGCACGGCGTTGACATCCGTCTAGTGCCCGACTCGCTGCAGTTGGTTAACTCGCATAAAGTAAAAAACAAAGTCACATACAACATGTGCGAGAGCTGAGAACATCACTCTGAACAAACACTTCCAGGAACTCACTACAGGTCTGTCCGAGCCTGGAGGACTGGAGTTATCCACAATATTATCATACAGTACAGTCTTCTCGTGAACCGTCTGATCTTGTATTTATATTAGAGAAGCATTAAACAGAGGGAAAGCGGGAAGTGAGGAATAGAAGGAGGAGAATAGTATACAGGAGGTAAGACTGGGGTTGGGGGTGGGTCCATCAATCTGTAATTACTGATATGTTACGGAGGTATATGTCTCCCATCTCCTATCAGGAGATTGAAATTAGAGGAGGGACTGGAGGTCGCCCGAGGCAGGGAAATATATCTATACACTCCATTGCGAAATTAATTTGGGGAAAGTGTCATTATCTGTCGCCAGGAGCTCCTCCATGTGCATCACATCATTAACTAGGCTAACCCATTTGGAGAGGGGTGGGGTAGTCGTCTTTTGTCCAGTACATGGGGATCACCTGGCGAGCAGCAGACAGGAGGTGCCTAAATATCATCGATTTTTGGGATTTCCGGGATCCCAGTAGGAGGGACAATAAAGCTATAGTAGGCGTAGGTGCCAAGGTGTCCCTGTATAAACGATTATAAATCGTAAAGACCTTCTGCCAGAATGAGAGAACTAAGGGACATGGCCACCAAATGTGTAGGTATGTGCCGCTTACCTCATTGCAGCGCCAGCAAGTCTCCGGAGAAGAAGGGAAGATCCGGTGTATGGAGACCGGGTCTCTGTACCACCTAGTAATAATTTTGTAATTCTTTTCCTGTGCATATGAGGAAACAGATGATTTGTGCATGTAGTAATAAATGGTGGCCCAATCTGTCTCCGACAGGTCCCTGTTCAAGTCAGCGTGCCAACGGGCCCGCGAGCCCAGCGGCACCTGATGGAGAACATCTCTCAACATCCCATAAACGACCGAGATCGTGTGGCGAGCCCTTACATTTGGAGACAAGCATGAGCTCAAAGGCTGTTAGCGGTCTGTGCGTCTACCCACCAGCATATAGAGCGGAAAAAAACCCAGACAGTTTCAGATCCAACAGCCAATTCACCGGGGGGTTCTCCATGTTATCAGTAGGCGGCACAAAGTGGCCCGTAGAGGGGTGTATAAAGTCTCGAGCCGTGGGCCTGTCTTTTCTCCTGTATCCCCCCACCGAGGGGACAGCTACCCCCGTGGGTAACAGGGGGTTGTCAAATAGAGGTGATAGAGGCCCCCGGTATAGTAGAGAGAGAAGAGGCGTGACAGGTCCTCCGCCATCTTTTTAAAGTTGCAGCTGTAAGGGGGGAAGGGCTAGGGAGTGCAGTAGTTTCATCGTGTATGCTCCACGGGAGGGCTCTCAAATCTATAGGGCACAGTTCCTGTTCAATCAGCACCGTTGGTGTGGGTCTTGAGGAAGGAGGCGGGAACCAATCTACAATCCTGGAGAGGAGAGCAGCTCAGTGGTATAACTCTAAATCGGGGAGGCCTACCCCCCCCTTGGGATTTGTGTCTACACAAGTTTTGTGCCGTATACGAGAATAGCCTTTCTTCACACAAAACGGTTCACCATGGTGCGTAGAGAACCGAAGAACTGTCTCGGTGGTCCTATGGGGATCGTCTGGAAGATATATAGCAATTTTGGCAGGGTCTCCATCTTTAGGGTATCAAGTTTGCCAAACCACGAGATCTTCATATTGTGATATGTCTCGAAGGTTTGACGTAAGTAGCTAAGGATAGGCTGGTAATTTAGTTGAAACAGATCTGCTAAGTTAGTCGGGATGAAGACCCCCAGATATGTGATGGAGCGGGGTTGCCATTGGAAAGGAAGGAGCGAGACTGTTGGGGGAATTAACGTGCGGTTGAGAGCGGTGGATTTAGTCATATTAACCTCGAAATTTGTCAAATTCACTGAGGATCGGCAGGATGCTGACATGGGGACGGGTGATATATAATAACAGGTCGTCTGCAAATAAAGGCATCTTATGGTGAAAGGAGGGGGTGGATATGCCATGAATATCAGGGTTTAACCGGATGGCTTGCGCCAAGTGCTCCATCACCACGACATAGAGAAGTGGGGATAGAGGGCACCCCTGTCTAGTGCCGTTGGAGATGGATAACGGCTCTGTGAACTAACCATTCACCATCACCCGGGCCGTGGGGGAAGAGTAAAGTGACATGATCTTGGATAGAATGGCAGGCCCCAATCCAAGTTGGAGTAGGGCCTGGCGAAGGAATTCTCCGGTTAACGCGGTCAAATGCCTTCTCGGCGTCTATGAACAGGAGGCAGGCTTTGGTGTTGTAGTATATGAGCGATCAGGTTGATCGTTTTAGTGGTGTTCTCCCTCGCCTCTCGGCCCGGGACAAAGCCGACCTGATGGAGAACAGTTTAATGTCCACGTTAAGTAGTGATATCGGTCTAAAATTCTGACAAAGGGATGCGTCTTTCCCGGCCTTAGGAATAACACAAATATTAGCTGCTAGCATGGTAGAGGGAAAGGGGTGTGAGTCGTCCACTGAGTTAAAGGTGCGGGTCATAATGGGGGATAGCAAGTCCGAGAGGATTTTATAGAATCGGGGTGAGTAGCCGTCCGGACCCGCACATTTCCCCGTTTTAAGATTCCGGATCGCTGCTTCTACCTCGGAAGGGGGAAAACGGGGACTTAAGCCCCTCCAACTCAGCACGATCAATGGTTGGCAAAGCCGTATGTGCAATATATTGCTCCATGGAGCAGGGGGTTTGTCCGGTCTGCGGGGAGGAAGGTGGATCAGGGAGGTTGTATAGACTGGCATAGTAGCGGCGGAATTCCTGGGCAATACCCTTCGTGGATTGAATTTTGGTAGAGCTGCGGTCCATGATAAAAGGAATAAAAGCCCTAGGGGGACAGGGGTGTAATGTTCTCGCCAAATGGTGGCCGCATTTGTTAGCGGATTCGTATCTCAGCTTACAAGCCCTGTCTTTTGCGTTGCAGGACCTTGTGTCAAGTATAGACAACAGCTCCCGCCTAGCGTTGGAAAGTTCTACATAAGGTGGTGTCCAGTCGGGTGGATTTATGAACCCCCTCAAGTGCCGCAATAGAAGTGTTATGGAAATTCGATTGGTTCAACACACAAATCCATGCTGCATTAAACTGCGCCAAAGTATGTCAAACACAAAGAATTTCCCCCGTGCTTAAAAGCACAGTTGTATTACGCTACTTTGTGCAAGGACTGGAAGTACCCCTCTGTAGAGTTAGGACACAGGAGACAGGTGTTGCTTGCTTTGCTGCTTCATTCTTAGAGCGCGAACACAGGTATGTGTTTATTGTTTTATAGCTGCCCAACAGGAAGTGATGTCAGACAGGAAGTCGTCTCACACAGCAACCCAGGAAGTGAGGTTAGACAGGAAGTGGGGCAGACAGGAAGTGGACAGGAAATCACCATCACTTCAACATAGCCAGAATCTATTACCACCGGAGGGAACTTTATCCAGAATGTTACTATGATTCTCATGCGTGCTTATTTACAGGGACAACGTCATATTATCTCCAGCGGTTGATCAGGCGCGCTAGAGACAACAAACGCACGTTCCTTTCATATACTGTGTTCAAAACAAATGTATCCACGCAAGCCAATAAATCCATGCATTGCACGGGGGGCTCCAGCCGTGCGTCCATACATTCACCAAGAAGACACTGCTCCGCCGCGCATAAGATATCTACTCCAATGGTTTAACCCCAGTGCCTATTTAAACCTAGACACTGAGAGACATAATGACAAAATATTACAATACACTAAAAACACATCCTAATAAAATTTCCACAACAGAGGCCAAGAGTTCAATAACGCAAGTCTATCTAGCCTTTTTGACGTTATCCGTGTTTGATGAAGACGCCTCGCAGCACACATTTGAGCGCCTCCCATTGGGTCAGCGGGTGTGTGACGTCATTGAGATGGTCGGAGACAAAATTGCGCACCGAGGTCTTGATCTCATCTAGGCACAGGGGGTCGTTCAATAAATTGTCGTTAAGGCGCCAGGCGGTACGGGTATGGTCGCCACCCGGAACTCCCAGACTTAGGAAGACAGGGGCATGATCAGACCAGATACGCAGTCCTATGTGGGTGGTAGGGGTCGTGTCAAGCAAGTGCTGTGCGAGGAAGAAATAGTCTAATCTACTGTAGGTATTGTGAGCTGGGTAGAAATATGTATAATCTTTCTCTGAGGCATGAAGGGCTCGCCACACATCCACCAGTCGGAGCTTGTATAGCAGATTTTTTAATTTAGTTAGGGATGTATGAGAAAAAGGGGACTTACCAGAGGAGGAGTTCAGACAGGGCACCATTGCTAGATTGAAGTCTCCACCCAGGATCAGGTTGGGACATCCAAAATTCTCCAGAGACTTGACCAGGCACGCAAGGAAGTTCAGCTGGTCCTGCTTGGGAAAGTAGACGTTAGCAAGGGGGTAAACACGGCCAAGGAGTTTCAGCTTCAGGAAAATGAATCTACCTAGCGGGTCTGTTTGCTGTTGCAGGAACTCTGGGTGCAAAGTCTTATGGAAGGCTATAGAGACACCTCTAGAGCCCGCACTGGAATTCGTGCCATGGTACCATTCGGAATAGAATTTAGATGGTTTCTCAGGAATGGCATCACTGCGAAAGTGAGTTTCCTGCAAGAACAAGACACCCACCTTCTTTTTATGAAAATTATATAGTACTTGGCTACGTTTCTGTGGGGTGTTGAAGCCCCTTACATTGAGAGAGGCTAAGGTTAGACAGGTATTAGCCATCACGGGGGTTTAAAAGCATCTCTCGAGTCCTTTTGATGAGCCCCAGGGTATGAAGGGAGGGGGAGAGGGAAGGAGTCAAGGAGGAAGGGACAGGTAGCCAAGGGAGAGAATAGAAGAAGAAAAAGAGAGAGAAAAGGAGAGAAGTGCTTATCTGCCATCTAGTGGCGGAGAGACAGATAAGCATCTTGTGGTCCAGAAAGAACTACCAGTGTACAAAATGTAAGCGAAAACACTCACTGACGGCCTAAGTGGGGGTAACATGGCAGGCCCATGGATCGGCTCCAGCTCCAGGGCATATGTGTAGCACCTTGCTAAAAAGGAGTGCTAGCTCATATATATAGTCTATGTTCAGTTCAACTGTGACAGAACAATCTGTGAAGCTGTGTCTGCCTGTGGGTGGGTGTGTTACCACACAGGGCAGAACAGCCAATGAGGATTGCTTTTGGCATTTACGTCTCCCAGCCAATCACTGCAGGACAGTAACAGTGATGCATGCTGGGAGAGGATATAAATGCTGAGTGTGGCTGATGCAACAGTCTCTTCCTCTTCCCCTCTCCAGGGCCCTCCTGGCCTGGGGAGGATGCCTGCTGCTGAAGAGATAGAATGGACTAGGCCTAAGCCAGGGGCCTAGGCCTGGACACTGGGGCCTGAGCCTGGAGGCCCAGTGGTCAGTCACTCATGTCTGAGTTGAACCTGAACAAGATTCTTGACAGTACTGCTTGCCAGAAGTTCTCCACACAGATTGCCTGTATGGCTTAAAGGTCCAAGTCTGTGGTGGCAGCAGTTACTTTGCTCTGATTCAATTACAAGCAGTCTACCTTCATTCTGGATGTGCTGACCCTCTTCCCTCTCTCCCTGGAGTTACAGCAATAAAGAGAATCATCTTGGAGCTATTGTCTGGACTTCAATTTGTCGGTAACCACTGGAAGTGGTAAGTGCTATTGGGGCAGCCATGTGTTTTTAATAATCCCTAGACAGGCTATGGAAGACCCGATCATTTCAGCGGCTCCTTCGGGGGTGAGCGCTACATATGTAATCAGTATAAACACAGTAACTAAAGGCTACGTAGAAAAGTATCAAAAAGGACATATGTAACAGTATATATGAAGTAAATAACGATAAAAACATGATATAACAGTATAATGGACAGCAGCATTAGTGGTCAGCATCCGCCGACAACTTGTCAGGTGCACCACATGACCTCAATCTGGACGGCGGGAGCCCCTTTAGCCGTCACAGAAGGGAGTCTCTTCGGTTGTACATAGGTTGGAGCAAAACGGGGTGCAAATGTTCCAAAGTCAGGTGTTAGGAGGAGACGAGGTGTCCGCATGCCTTGCAGCCTTTCTCGATTTCTGTAGCCAGGAGGAGGGTGCTACAAAGCCGGGCAGGGTTGGCTTGAGTGGCCAATCCGGGAGAGAAACTTGAGGGAGCTCCAGCTAGCCCAAAAAGGACGGAAGGTCGCTCAGAGAGCGAAAGACAGCTGATTTGCCCTCATGTAGCACAATGAGTTGAAAAGGGAAACCCCACCGGTATTTACATAGTTACATAGTATTTGAGGTTGAATAGAGACATTTGATGTTGCGATGGCAGAGCAGGTCGAGTAGAGGACGCAGAGCCCTGTGTAAGGTGAGTGTGTGCCCTGAGAGGTCCGGTAGGAGGAGTATTGGGGCGTTGTTGAACATGATGGCGCCTTGAGTGCGGGCTGCTCTCATTATATCATCTTTCAGCTTGAAAAAATGGATCCTGCATATGACATCCCTGGTTCTGGATCTATCCGGACGCTTAGCCCCCAGTGCTCTATGGATCCTGTCCACCTTGGGTCTGTTCAGGATCTGGTTAAAGAGCGGAATTGCCAGGCCTCTGATGCGGACGTTATTGCGCCTGTTCCTGTTCTCCTGGTCGTCCTGTTGATATATCAATTGGTGCAGCAACACTGTGTGTTCTTGCAAAGTGGTATCATGCAACTGTAGTCTGGATCTCATGTCAGAAGAGGTTTGCTCAATATCATCCAGTCTGGAGCTTAAGACCCCTTTTAAGGTGCACATCTCCTTTTTATAGGTAGATTCAAAGCAAGAAAAGCAGAATTAAATATCCTTCATAGTGGGCAAGGCCTTCATATAGGTCTCCATATCCCATCCCTCCTGGGAGCTGAGGGAGGTCTGCGACAGGCACCTGGATCGGTGGGAGAGACCCTCAGGGCTGTGGGGCAGGCAGTCCCCTTATGGCTGGCTCACCTGTTCCCTGGCAGGGGATTCTGTGTGTGCAGGGGAGAGCTCCGGCGGTGCCATCTTGGTTGCATGTGAGGAGGCAGCTTTGGAGGCCGCGGGTGCCGTTTTGCTGAAAAACGGGCCAATTCACTCGGAGTGGGGCCCGTTTTGTGCTGCTTCTTCCTCCAGTCACTCATGGTCGGTGAAGGGGAGAACAGATGGCTGCTGTCTGCCTGTTTTAGTGCCCTAGGAGGAGACGAGCTAAATCGCGTCTTACCGCTCCATGCGCTAGGCCACGCCCCCCTGAACCTTGGATTAGTTTGATTTAAATCTTTTATTCATAATAGTTCATTGATATACTGTATACTTTAGAAAATATTTAAACTTGTAATGTATTTGCTAGTTTGTAATGCTTAAAGGAGAACTATGACATGAGTGATTTCCACTCACCTCATAGTTCTAAGCCGACCTGTGACAATGAGACTGTCACAGGTCGGCTCAGTAGATCGGGAGGTGAGAGAACACATACCGGGTTCCCTCACCTCTCGATCCTGTCACGGCTCTCTGCCATGACAGGGGGAGGGGCTGGATTCCCCTCTCCCCGCTCCGATCTGCCAGCGCTGACTGGCGGAACGGACGGGGGAGGGGGCGGGCAGATAGGCAGAGCCAGCTGTCACTCACGCAGCTGGGCGGATCCCGTCATCTAAGTCGGGATCCCCTCCAGGTGCGGCGTCTCAGTATACCGCGAGCTGTAGCTTGCGGTATACTGAGCTTAGGGTAACGGGAGGACGCTAGTTTGTGTCCTCCCGTTAACCCAAGGAGAACTATGGGGAAAAACACTGACCCTATAGTTCTCCTTTAATTATTGATTGTTTCGGTGAATCAAATTATTGAATCTAAACCCCTATAGAAAGTAAATCTATTATTATAATCTGGTTCTAATGCACGACAGTATGGCAGATGGAAATCCACAGGAAAGGTAAGTGTAACTCTTACCATGATTTATCAGATCAGCAGGATTACCACTATGAGGTTGAAGCTGGAGAGAGCTGTAGGGATACACAGGCAACACGAGTGTACTAACATGCAACCATACTTGCTTCAGCACAGGTGTGGATGTCATTACCCTTTATATACCTGGTGAGGAGGGGTGTGTTTGAGGTTTTAACCCTATGTGACAGGTCCCCCCCCCCCCCCCCATTATTAGACATGGAGCATATATATCCGAATGAGGTACCCATGAATCTTTTTCTGCTCCATAGTCTTTCCAACATAGAAGGTACTGGAACCGGAAATCAAGTATCTCCTGTATTTTGTATTCTTCTTCATCATCCACCTGAATAGGTGGCAGTGGCATTTTTTCCCTTGATGGGAATGTATCAGAAAGGTGTAGTTTAAGGAGTGGATTATGGAATACTGGGTGAATTTTGATATGGTCCGGTAGAGTGAGAGGGTAAATAACCTGGCGGTCTGATTTATTTTATTTTTTTTTCTTTTTTTTTTTCTATTTTTTCCCATTTTTTTCTCTCGTTATTTTTACTTTTAAAATTCCCGCCGGTTCCGCCCCCATGCGACGCGGACGCTCGCAAGGGACGGAACCCAGAAGACGGATGCCGGCATCGGCCGGAGGACACAGCACGGCTCGAGGGACAAGGTAAGTAACGCTACTCTGTAATCCCGAGTGTGGCTCGGGGTTACAGCTTATGGTACTGAAAATTAACCCCGAACCACACTCGGGATTAGCGCCAAGGAGGTTAAAGGAGAACTATGAGGTGAGTGATTTCCACTCATCCTCATAGTTAGAGCCGACCTGTGGCAAAGAAGCTGTCACAGGTCAGCTCTATTGATCGGGAAGTGAGCAGAAACATGCAGCCGATCCACTCACTTCCCGATCATCTCCCTGCAGTGAGTGGTGACTGTCAGTCACAGCTCCCCGCAGGGATTACCCCCTCCCCTCTCTGATCCTCAAGCGCAAAGTGGAGGAACAAATGGAGGAGGGGGCAGGCACAGCTGGCTCTGCCTCTAGATAGGCAGAGCCAGCTGTCACTCATGCAGCTGGGTGGATCTCGACAGTATTGTCAGGATCCGTCCCAGCTGTGGCAATCTCAGTATATTGCAGGCAATAGCCCACTATATACTGAGCTTTGGGTCACGGGAGGAGGTTAGTGTGACGGACTGAACCGTCACCAGGGCTGCTGGAGGAGCCTGAGGGCTGGCCTCCTTCCTACGGACTACGAGCCTAGGGCTGTAGAGATTTATTACCCCGGAGAACTTTGTGTGCTGTGCGTTTCCTTTTTAATATTTCATCTAGAGAGAGAACTTGTCACTATTTGCCTTGATGTGAACCATTCTTCTAAAGGCAGCAGGCTGTCTGGAGTGGCCATTGTTTGCAATGATGGGATTAAGCTCCTCTCTAATTAAGGACATTCATCTCAAAGAGTGTCTGTGCTTAAAAGACTTCCAATGCGGCACCTAGCTGTCTGGGGGAGGGGACACACTGAACTCTAATCTGATCCTGTCAGGTATAAACTCTGTGTGCTTCCTTCAATAAAGAAGATCTTGGTTTCCACCTCAACATTGGTGTTGTCTGATGATTGAATGGTCTAGCGTTCTGTCCTAATATATTGGTTCTGTCCAATAATTAGGCAGGTTTGGGCTGAGGACACTGGGATTCGGGTTCCAGTGGAGAGGAAGCTGTTTTCTGACGGAGGTACCCAGTCGGGGTACCAGGCGGTCCGTCACAATTGGTGGCAAGCGGTGGGATCTGCTTCCTCTATACGGGCAGTCCAAACCACCACCGGGACCCAGAGCTGGCTACTATCCGAGGAGCATCCTGGGAGTTATTGGCCATGGAGGCGGAACTCCTGTGGCGAATGCAGCAGGTGTTGGAGCACCTTGACGAACCTGGTCCTGCACAGGTCGAGCGAGGAGGGAGAGAGAGGACGCTCAGCTATGCTTCCCTAAACAGCTTTTCCCCGATGTTGGAGCGGGGGCCGGCGCAGAGTCGGAGCCAGAGATTCATGGGAGAGGTGGGGGAGAAGTTCAGCAGCCGGGTCCGGAGAAGGTTGGCAATCTACGGAGCCAACCCATCTGAGGTAGCAGTCCGGATAACCAATGCCGAGGTGGAGGAGCAGATCACCCGTTATCAGGATATGCAGACCGCGGTGATGCTGGGATGGGATACTGCTGAATGGGAAGTACCTATATGGGACTTTGAGCAGCAAGTCGAAGTCGCCATTTCCGGGATCAGAGGGACAGTTCCAGAAGAGTTGCGCCTGGAATGGAGAGGCCTGATCCGGCTGGAGATGTGGGAAGAGGCCCCGGATAATTACTATGGCTGCAGAGGTGAAGTCCTGTCTTCCCTAGAACAGCGCTTTGGGGACCAGGTGAATCTGCGCATCAAATTACTAGGCGGGCAACCCACAGAGGAGGGGATAGTAGAAATGGAGGGTGTGGTGCAGAGAGAGATGGAGCTCGAAGACCAGTACCGAGCGCTATACTGGTTTGCCAACCGGTGGCAAGTGAAGGCGGGCATGCGCTATTCCTTGGAAGGTGATGACCTTTGCGGCCCTGGATTATTGTGGGAAGCGTTTGGGGAGAAGGGTGATTTTGGCAGTCCCGAGGACTATCGCTTCTGGGACATCCAAGCCAAACGGCAGGAGAGGTTGCATACTATGGAAGTCCATGCCTTGGAGCCCGACCTGGCCTGGCTGGTCCAACAAGAGTGGTGCCTAGAAATGGACTACAGGGAGCTGCTGGAAAGTGGTCTGCTATTCCCTTCTGAAGATGAAGACCCAGTGGAAGCCACATCCCCAGAGACACAGGATTTAATTGACTTCTGTGGAGCTTGTACCACTTGCTGAGTCCCCAGGTGAGGTGCTGGCAACAGGGCAGAGTGCCAAAAGCCTCTGCCCGGCACCTGGTACAGCCCCAGAGTTCCAGGGAGAGGAAGCAGCTGGCCTCGCTCCCCAGCTGCAGATGGAGATCCAGAGAGAGGAGGTAGTGGACCTCACTCCCCAGCGGGGGATGGAGATCCAGTGAGAGGAGGTAGCCGACCTCTCTCCCCAGCGGGGGAATGGAGATCCAGGGAGAGGAGGTAGCCGACCTCTCTCCCCAGCGGCAGATGGAGATGCAGGGAGAGGAGGTAGCCGACTGGCCAACAATGTAACAGAGGTATTCTCACTGAGCAGCAATATAATGGGGGTATTCTCACTGACCAGCAATATAACAGAGGTATTCTCATTGACCAGCAATATAATGGAGGCATTCTCACTGACCAGCAATATAACAGAAGTATTCTCACTGACCAAAATATAAATGTACTTATTCTCGCTGACCAGCAATATAATGGAAGTATTCTCACTGACCAGCAATATAATGGAAGTATTCTCACTGACCAGCAACATAACGGAAGTATGCTCACTGGCCAGCAATATAAAGGAAGCAGGGGCGTAACTAGAAATCACAGGGCCCCATAGCAACATTTTGTATGTGGGCCCCCCATCCAACCCCCCCCCTCTTCCCCGGGCCCAAAAACGACCGTGTGGGTTGCTATAGCAGTAGTTACACCACTGCATGAAATAGCAGTGTCAGGATGAAGATCCTGACACTGCTCCATGGCAACAAGTGCGCCGTGCGGCCGTCGCAGCTCGTCCTGTGGGCGGCTTCTCTCCCCCTCACCGCTGGCCATCCGATATGACAGCGCTCCCAACAGACACATATTATTAGACAAGTGCGAAGACTAAAAATTCATTTCAGATGAAATGAACGAAAACTAAAAAAAGTTTTCATTTGTTTCATCACTCTTATATGCTATTTTGTATTCAGCCATTGGCGTGTTCTGGAGGCAGGGCGCATGACGTCATATAACACCGCACGTGTTGGGCGCCGCCATCTTGGTGTATATCTAGGTATACACCAAGATGGTGGGGGCCAATATCGACGTGTGAGGTCACCTGACGCCACGCATGCATGGCGTCATGTAACGTCATGCTCCCTGCCTCCAAGATGGTGGTACGCATTCACAGAACACGCTGGTGGCCAACATGGCCGCCGCACATTCTCAAACAAATTATTATTATGTGTCTGAATACATTTCTCGTATATTCGGACATATAGTGATTCAATAATTTACATGTAGCCTGGGGTCTGTGTTCTGTTTTTTATTTTTACTTTTCTAGATGCACTTACTTGAAAAAAGGATGTCGGCATGACATCCTGACACTTTATTTTTATAGACTCTATTGTAGTTTGACATTTATTGTTTACCTTCTGTGGTTTTATTTGATAAGAATACTTCTATTGGGCCTACAAGTTTAATACCTTTGAATAAAAGTGTTATTTTTATCATACTTTTCAATATGTTTCTTTGCGGCTTAACAAAATAGAATTCTTTAAATGGTGCGGATATTGGGGAAAATGGGGGTGGTTACGGGGGTGTGGCCACTAAAGGGTGTGGCCACTGAGGGGCGCTGTAAAGCTTTCTCGCACAGGGCGACACTAAAGGGTAGGGCCACTGAGGGGAGCTGTAAAGCTTTCTGAAACAGGGCGCCTGAAGGCCTAAGGCCGGCCCTGCGGATGGCCATGACAAGACTAGTCACAGCGGAGCATGGCATGAGACTCCAGCAGAGATTCATCTATAGAGTTGAAGCAAAGTGCAGCAGAAATAATGAGTGCACAGACATGGGGGCAGTGTAGGCTCAACACCGGACGTCTAGAGAACTTTTATGACACCACGAGAGAATGAAAGGTGACGAGAGGATAGTGCAGCTGTGCAGAGGTTAATCAGTAAACTGTCACATCGGTTATCTCTGAGAGATAGAGGGAGGAAATGCAGGAGGACAGACAGCTTACTAACCGATCTCTACTCACTGTGTTGGAAGTTCTCCGTGTATTTCTTCTGCTGGCTCTGATGTCAGAACTGAAGGCACAGCCGAAAAGATCACTTCGCCTAGTGGCTGCAGGCACACAACAGTTGCTTGAAAAGGTCTGTGCAGCTGCGGTACTAAGAAAAAAAAGTGCCTTAGCCCGCTCCTGACTGGGCCTCCCTCTGCCCCGGGCCCCATAGCAACCGCGTGGGTCGCTATGGCGGTAGTTACGCCACTGAACGGAAGTATTCTCACTGACCACCAATGTAACGGGGGATTCTCATTGTCCAGTAATATAATGGAGGTATTCTCACTGGCCAACAATATAACGTAAGTATTCTCACTGACCACTAATGTAACAGAGGTATTCTCCTTAACCACCAATGTAACAGAGGTATTCTCATTAACCACCAATGTAACAGAGGTATTCTCACTCACCAGCCAAATAACAGAGGTATATACCCCTCCACCACTATTTTCCTTTAATACTAATATCTGTACATATACATACTTAAACATACCTTTTTCCTGCAGTCTTCAGGTGGTAACATGTCCATTTCCTTCCTTAGTGGCAATGGTGGGTGGTACTTCCTTCATACATGTCATTACTTGGAGTGCCAAGTTATCCAGGAGTACTGTGAGCCTATGGGATGATTTGCATATCAATTAGCCACGATATTTACATATGAAGGAGTCACAGCATATTCATATGTAAATACTGCCGCCCATTCATATGGTAATCTCACAGCGGGTGACAGCTCTGGGTACAGTGCGGGCTCCCAGCAGGTTCCGAAGAGAATGCACACAGCAAAGAGAACTGGGAGTGGTGATGAGACTATAGGAACCGAAGCTCCATAACGCTGCTTCTGTGAAAGTGAGGTGGTGTGTCAGCAGGGCCGGTGCACCCCCACAGGCGCCCTTAGGTGGCTGTTTGCGCTGCCTTATAGTAGCACCAGCCCTGTCCCCAATGGAGTAATTTCTTTCAGCTTCTGTGAATTTTCAGGAGTAGTAGGCCACGTGGTGTATAGGTGAATCAGGAGATTCTTGTTGAGACAATATGGCACTGATGGCATACTCACATACTCAGAGGTATCAAACTCTAGTATGTAGGGTTTTTCAGCATAAGATAGTTTGAGAATGGGAGAAGATATGAAACTGGGGAGAGGAGGCCTTTTAGGCTTCCTCTCCCCAGTAGAATTTGGTGTTTGTCCCAGTCAACTGGTTTAGGGGTGTGAGATCTTGGAATAGTTTTGAATACATTTTCTATAAAAATTAGCAAACCCAAGGAAGTTTTGTAGTGCTTTTCGATTCTGTGGGGTAGACCATTTCAATGTGGTTTCTACTTTTGACTGATACATCTTAATATTCTAGAAAATGATGATGTATCCTAAAAAGGATATTTTAGACTGAATAAACTGATGTAGCGCCCTCTAAAATGTCGCTATTCAATTTAGAGATACCTGGACTGTAACCAGTCTAGATACTGATTATACAGAGCTCTGCATTCTATAGGTGTCCCTGAATCTGCTGGATCGATTACTCCTCCTGTTGCTGAGGAAAAGGGAGCCTTGGCATACAGTGAGGGAGGATCCACCCACACCTATTCACTTTCTGTCAGCAACCCGAGGGTTAATTGTGCAGGAAACTTTCTGGCAGGAAGCTGTGGCGCCAGAGCGGTGATAAGAAAGGGAGCTACTGACCTGGGCATACGTGAGCAGTCTGCAGGAGAAGACGGCCCAAGTGGAGCAGGAGAGATGGCGCAATACAGTTCCATGGAAAGTTCAATCGTTTCCAAGCCCACCGGACCCAGTGTACCTGAGTCGATGGAATGGAGAAATGAGTTCCAGCTTACCCAGCTAACTGACACCAGAGTGAGGATGTCCCTCAGAGGTGAAGTGGCGTTATGCAGCATCAGAGGAACCGAGCACTTGGCCGTTACCTGCGGAAAGTGCGGGAAACTCTCAGCACTCATCAAAGCATGGAGTCGCTGTGACTGTTGTGGAGATTGCCTCATGGAACTCATCGCATCGGACCTACCACCGAGTGTCTACCGGGTGGATAGGGGGACCGGACGCTGTGAGGAGGCGAAGGAATTGAGCGGACCCGCGGCTGTGAGGTACCTGCCTCAAGTTCCGTCCACTACCAGATCGACTGATGCCGACTACAGTGATAATTCGTCTACACAAGGGCAGACTCTGATCGGTCACTCCCGCGGCCGCGGTCGAGGGGCCTTGATCGGACTGCTGAAGAAATCGGATGCACCTGCCAGCTTGCTCGGAGATCGGAGTCTGCAGGAAGGTGAGACCTCTGGGGTTGCTAGTGGTGGGGGATCGGAGATAGGATCATCCCAGCCAGAACCGGAGCCAGAGGGGAACCCCTGTAGTGCAGAGCAGCTGGAGCGGGACTTTAAGGAGGGGGAGACCTCAGAGCTACCTCAGACAGACAGGTCATGGGGAGAGCTAGCGGAGGACGAACTCCCTGAAAATGTTGCAGAGCCAGTAGAGGAGGAGAAGCGGGTGGATAGTGCCCAGATCAGACAAAGTGCCAGGGGACTGGGCTTTCATCCGGCCTACTACGAGCGGCGGCTCGATTCTTCACCACCGCGCACCTACAAACAAGCGGTGTCACACAATGAGGCCCATAAAGATTTAATTGAGAGGGCGCGTGATTCATGTGTCCCGACAGGAAAAGGGAATGTGGATACGCTACCGAGACTGTCTAGACTTCAGAGAGTTGTGAATAAGAGGGTCACTCTTGAGTATGGATATGAGTACCCCTATGTGCCTAAAGCTGTGATGGAAGAGATTGAAGTCAAGAGAAATGCTTGGTGTGATAACGAGGTGTGGGAGTACTTGGGAGTGCCCAAACCCTGCAGGAATGCAAGTTACCCAAAGTTCTGGGAAAAGTTCCTGTGCTGCAGGCAGAGCTGGAGCCTGGGGCGTTACATCTTCAAAGATAAAGTGGTGGTGGTAAAGGCTGGTCGCAAGGATCAAGAATATGCAGTTAACATATTTGATTCCAAAGGCAAGATGGTGCAAGTTCCAGATCCACACTTCTACAAGTGAGCATTCTGCCTTCAGTTGCCTTTCACCCCACTGTTTGCTGTTTCTTTTTGATGCTTCCTGTTATGCAATGACTGGACTCTGCCTAAGTTAGGTGGCAGACAAGTCTGAATTCACCCAATACTGAATTAAGTTACTTCAGTTTGTGATGTGTCACTACTGGATTGCGGAGGGGCTCCTCTGCCTGTGTTACAGCTTGCTGGACCCTTTGGTTAGGCAGGCATGCCTCAGGACAGTTTGCGACGGTTGATTTTGTTCGTAAACGGGTTTGTTTCTACCAAGAAGAATTTTTGTGTTTAAATGGACTAAATGTATATTGTGGTTTGGCCACCCATAGCTATATAGTCAGATAGGATGCTATTTCTCTGTTTTGTTCCAGGATTTTTGCAGAGGTCCTCGTGATCAAAACCTACAGTCTTATTGTATAAAGTTATTTGATGCACTAATTTCTTTCACCTCTAGATGGCAGTAGAGGGATGGACTTTAAGTTACTGAATAGTCACTAAATAGTCAAGTATTACTGTAAGCATTACTGTTCAACTGATGTGTACTGATTTAAAATTTGGAGAATCATCCTTAAAGAGAATGATGCTTCAAAACTCTGATACTCAGGAATGTGTATGTTGCCTGGTATTTTGTTTATTCCTCTGCAGGTGACGAAACCCAGAGATTTGTACTCCAAGCAAACTACATTGCACTATTTGTATATTTGACCTAATTGATACTATTACTACTAGATAGTCAGTTGTAGGGACCTACTCCTGATATGTTCTGATATGACATTGCTCATGTAAGAGTACCTGTCACTGAGCGGCTGATTTGCCCGGTGAAAGCTACTATTACTCTACTGAGCTATACCTATTGCTAACAATTTATATGCAATCTAACTGTGAATTTCACAACTGTTATTACCTCTGTCAGTCTGTTTATATGTGTAAAACTACCTGTTGGCAGTTTACCAAGTTGCTAGGGGAGAAAGCTGTTCTCAGAAGATTCTAAGGGCATCCTACAGACCCTAAACCCTCTCTCTCCTATTGATGTTGCAAATAAATACCCTAAAAAGACCCTAAGACTCGAGCCGTTCTGTCCGTGAGTGTCGGTGTGCTGTTGCTGATCAAAGGGGACTGGTAGCTGGAACCAACAGGTAGGAGAACCTATTTCAATATTCAGCGGCTCCTTCGGGGGTGAGCGCTACACTGACATTTCTCTAGCTTTACATATAGACGGTGTTGTCTGAGAGGTGATAGCACTTTTCTCACATGTTAGATGTGCTCAGTAGCTGTTTTGGAATTGATGAGAATGTCATCCAAGTAAATAACAACGAAAACATCCAAGAAATCATAAAAGATATAATTTATGAAGTACTGGGGAAGGTCACAGGAGCATAACATAGCCCAAAAGGCATTACCAGGTATTCATATCGTTTATAGTGGGTACAAAAAGCAGTCTTCCATTCATGGCCCTGGTTTATCCAGATGAGGTTGAATGCCCCCTTCAGATTCAATTTTGTGAAGTGGTTGGCCCCCCGAACTCTTTCTCTTAGATCAGGTATCAGTGGAAGAGGATACCTGTTTTTTACAGTGATCTTATTTAATTCACGGTAATCAATAATAGGTCTCTTGGAACCATCTTTATTGGTCACAAAAAACATTCCAGCAGGGGAAGATGAAGGCCTAACAAATCGGAGCCCCTGTGTGCCGGTTGCCGAGGTTGCCTGGGGTGCTCCGTGCGGGCCTTCGGTGTCCCCGTCTCCCCCTGTCTTCACTGCACATTGGATTTTTAAAGATGGCCACTGCGAGTAGCGGCGGCCATCTTTAAACCTGGCAAGTGCCCAGATCCCATTTAATATATTGCCGAACCGGCAATATATTAAATAAAAATCATTCCCTGGTGGTCCAGTGGGGAATCAGTATGATCTGCATCTCTTGCTGATGCAGACCATACTGATCGCTCCCTCGTGGTGCCTCTGCTAACAGGCAGGGAGCGATTAGTATGGTCTGCATTAGCCTGAAATGCAGATCACACTGGACCACCAGGATAGTCCCCAAGTGCCACACTGGACCCAGGGATGCAGCCCCCCTCCCTGCAAAACAGGTAAGCAGGAGAGGGGGACATTTTTAAAATAACTTTATTTAACAGTTGCGTGAGTGTGTTTTTTTAATGAGTGTGTGATTTTTATTTTTTAAATTAAGCTATGTGTGTGTTTTTTAATGTGTGTGATGTGTTTCATTATGTGTGTGTGTTTTTTTTTAACTACTTCCCGCGGGTTCACTTAAATGTACGTCATCCGCTGGAAGTGGTTACACCATGAACACAGCTCCTGCAGCCGTGTTCTTGGTACTGTTTTAAACAGCAGACGATTGCTGTTTAAATACAATTGATCCGGTGTCTGTACAGGTGCTGGATCGCTTGTACGGTGTGGTGCCGTGTCCCCCTCCCCTCCTCCACGGTTGCCGGTGCCGCTGCCAGCTTCCTGGGCTCATCTGTCCCTCATGTGAGCCCGGGACCAGCGTGGAGGGTCTCCCCTGACAGATTGGAGGAGAGATCAGTGGCTTCTAGCCGCGAATCTCTCCTGGAATGGACCAAGGAAGTGAAGTGCATTACATCACTTCCGGTGTCACTGGGCACAGTCTCTGGCTCCTAGAGCCAGAAGAAGAAACTGGTGAACCAGATCTCTGCTTCATCAGCTTCTTTGGGGTCCCTAGGTGAAATTAGGGGTCTGAAAGACCCCTGATGTCTCCATAAAGAGGACCGGTCACATTATATTTGCTATTACATAAGGGGCTTGCAATAAAGCTGAGTGTAAAAAAAATAAAAATTTGTAAAAATTAAAGTAACATAAAAAAATAAAAAGTGCAATTTTTTTTAAGGTCCCCCGCCCCCCACGTCCACGCACATACAACGCAAACATGTGTTTGCACATAGGCACATGCGCCTATGTGCAAAAACAAAAATTGCGTCACACATGTTACATATCGTCGAGAGCGTCGGAGTGAGAGCAATAATTCTGGACCATCATTCACTGTTAGCGCTAAACTGATGAGCCGTAAAAGCGTTTAAAATGTCGCCTATGGGAAATTTTGGTTATTGTCGTTTTTTGCGGTTTCACGGATGCACGCAATTTTAAGGCTTGACATGTTTGGTATCTATTTACCCGGTGTGACCCCGTCTTTTATATTTTACCAAAAAATTGGCCATTATGTTCTGTTTCTGTGCACTAAATTTAATTTTAGTGTATTTTATCCTAAAAATATTTGTTTAATAAACATTTGCGCAAATATCGTGCAACATAAAAAATTGCAACTAGCATCTTCTTATTCTACAGGGCCTCTGCTTTCAGAAAATATATAATTATTTTGGGGGTCTGAAGCTGATTTCTATCCACAAATTTAGATTTTAACATGGGTGTGCAAATGTAAGAAATTGCTCCGGGCAGCAAGTGGTTAATGAGTGTGTGATTTGTGTGTTATGTGTGTGTTTTAATGAGTGTATAAATGTTTGAATATGTGTGTTTTTCCTATTTAGCCTAAGCCGTGATGCTGAACATTTTTTAAACCCGAGCGCCCAAACTGCAACGCAATACTAAAGTTATTTTCAGCGATGACACTTTGAGATAAATAAATTGATTTTGCGTCGCAGTTTGGACACTCGGGTTCAAAAACATTTGCCATCACTATCCTACGACTGTCAGACGACAGCGGTGCAGACAAGAGCCCAGAGGTAGCTGGGAATTAGGCCACTTCCGGCCAGTCCGGCGGCAGAGGAGGCCAGGCACCAGCAGCAGGAGCAGGTAAGAGGAGCTTGGAGGGAGATGCAGCCCCAACCAGCCCACCTGAGACCCCTGCAGAGCCCACCATAGAGAGTCTCAGATGGGCTGTGCAGCATGTATGGTGTGCTCTGCAGGGACTTTCAGGTGGCCGTTTCTGGGGTCTCAGGTGAGTCCTGTGTCCAGCACGTTATTAAGCCCTGAGTCCAATTCATATACTGTTCTGCATTGCTGTATACATGTATTGCTGGGATTTGTAGTCCCCCTACAAGCGGTGCCATTCTGCATTAGAGTTTAAGCTACTCTGTAAAGAGACTGATGTGACTGGCTCAGTGTAGCGGTGATGCGGAGGGGGGCCTAGGCCTAACGCTGTGTAAGGGGCCCCAAAACTTCTGATGGCTGACCTGAATACCTGATGAGGAAGGGTGTGGAAGGGTGTGTTTGAGGTTTTAACTAAAGATGCACTGATACCGACTTCCGGTTCCCATGTGAGAAGCAGCAGGGAGACGGCGCTCCCGTTACAACGTATTTCTTTTATATAAAATCAGCCTCCCACTCACCTAGCCTCTCCCTTACAAAGGTCACCGCGTGAGGTCTGTCATGGATCGTTTTCTAGCGTCGGCATGCTCACTATCAGTGGCTTGCCGACCCAGGCGGCTGCTATAGGGCCCGGGCACAGGGGGGCCAGGCCAGGGCATCCCTCTGATGCCGTGTGGGCCGCCTGGGTCGCTATGGCAGGTAAGGGTGCTGGCTGTCACAGACACAGCTCAGCAGAGGCTGTGAAGTGGCATAACTAGCAATCACAGGGCCCCATACAAAATTTTGCTATGGGGCCCTGTGATTTCTAGTTACGCCCCTGCTCACGATCCCACTCTCTTGCCCAATCTCAGGATATCTCTTAGGGGACTCAGGCCTCCAAGATGGAGGTGGTTCATGTCTCATCCCCGCAGAGAAGTATCTCTCCAGCCTCCGATAATGGGGAAACAGATGAAGACATTGCTCATGCACGCATCGCAGCAGCGGTGGCCAAATGCTTAAAACCTACAATTACTGAAGCTGTGGAGACGGCTATTCAGCAAGGTTTGAGTCAGCAGCGAAAAGATCTTTCAGCACATGCATGCTCCCTTAAAGAGGCTCAACACCGTATCTCCTCATTGGAAGATGACTTGCTGGATGCTCAATCAAAACTATTGGACTATGGTGCTGTATCACAGTCTATGCAGGACAAAATCGACGATCTTGAGAACCGCTCACGTCGCAACAACCTGAGGATTGTGGGCCTTCCTGAATCTTGCAAACCAACCGACTTGCTCCCACTGTGCTCATCGACTATCCCTGTCTTACTTCGGGTTTCCTCATCCTGCACGGTGGAGAGAGCGTACCGCTTGGGACCGCCAAGAGAAAATGCGAAATCATCAAGACCGTTCATTGTGCGCTACCTTAATTACGCCGACAAACTCCGCATTCTACAGCAATACAGAGCTGCCGGGTCTCTTGCAGTGGACAGGCATAAGTTACTGCTCTTTGCTGACTACTCAGCGGAAGTGGCAAAGAAGAGGAAGACCTTCAATGAAATGTGCTCGGCTCTGTACAGTAAGCAGATTAAATTCACTCCGGCTTATCCAGCTGTTCTACACATAGAAAATGTGGATCTGCGCTTGTGGATAACCTATTAAGGGAATAAAGCAGCCACAATACAGACTGAGAAGTCCTAGCAGATTAAATGAGATTTTGCGGCGCTAAAAACCCTTTCTGTGTGAATAACTAAATATCTTAATAAATCAAGTAATACTCATAAACCGTGATCAGTGCAAACTGCTAACAGTGAAAAACTTTTCGGGGGGGGCGTGGCTTGGCTATGGCGGCGTGAGGAAGCACTTTGCCTGAGCTCTGCACCTGCCTGTGACTTTTCAGTTGATTCTAACATCCTCTACCTCCATATTCTTCATGTCCAAGAAGAACAAATCGCGCTCCAGTTACGGGAAGCGGTCTCAGACCTCTCTGCAGCGCTATCTCTCTACACCGGCCTCTTCAACGCGCCGCTCCTCCAGGACGACCATGACCCCTGCAACTCAGGGTAAGGAATCGGGGCCTACTACCCCGCGGGTGCACAACGGAGCATCGGCCTCGCCTGTCATGGAATCTGACTCCCCTACACCGCGGATGGTGGACATGATACCCCCTAGCCCCAGTCAGATAGTGGAACCGGTGATCCCTCTCTCTCCCACCCCTCAGCAACACTCGGAAGCCACACAATCCCTCTCCAGCGGCAAAATCTCTCAATACTCCTCTCTCTCCCCACGAGGCAGAACATGGCCACCATGGTCGCAAAAATGGAGACCACGCTCAAACGGGATATCGCCAGCATCCATACCACGGTCTCCCAACTAGACGCAAAGGTCACTACCCTGACCGAAGATCAGTCTCACCTGACCCGCAGGATCGACCACTTGGAATCCCGGCAAACTTCCTATGACCGTCAGCTATGTGCCCTGCTCCTGGCCCATGATGACCTGGAAAACAGGTCCCGCCGGAACAATGTAAAGCTCCGGGGGCTCCCGGAGGCTACGACTGCGGCCGACCTCCGACCCACGGTGATTGCCATCCTTAATACGGTCCTGGACAAGGCCCCGAACTCCGCCATGGAAATCGACAGAGTGCATCGGGTGGGAGGCCCCAGACCCGAAGGCGACGCGAGGCCCAGGGACATTCTCTGCCGCATCCACTTTTTTACCGAAAAGGAGGCCGTCCTACGTAAAGCCTGGCAGAAGGGCCCCATACCCTTTGATGGCGTGGACATAACTATCCTCCCAGATCTATCTCGCCGCACTCTTCAAATGCGGAGGATGCTCCAACCCCTCCTCTCTGAGATCCGTCAAGCCGGAGGCCTGTACACCTGGGGCTACCCCTTCAGCCTCAATGTCCGCCGGAATGGTCGTACATTTATACTTCGGCACGCAGCCCAATTGGGGGACCTCTTCTCCTTCCTAGCAATCTCTCCGGTGGAGATACCTGACTGGCTGGACCCCGACCTGGATTTCGAGAATCGCCCTATGCCCCAGAGACGACGCCGGTGCAGTTCCTCTTCCAATAGACCCAGGGCGCCGCGCCATACGCCATCTTCCAACGAGCCATGATGCCGGACCTCTGCTGGACCACCCTGGAACTTTACCCCTGGAGGAGACCCATCTATCCTGTTCCGGTGAACGCCTTGCAGTTTTTCTTCCCTAAGTCCTTAACTGGGCCCCGAATTCACTGCCGGTACCCTCCTATGCACCGTGCCCATCCGGCTGGATGGGACTCACCCCATTGAACCTCGGAACCTCGGGGAGGACGCCCCCCCCCC
>NW_017308072.1:78335-119732 GCF_000935625.1 Nanorana parkeri
CCGACCCACGGTGATTGCCATCCTTAATACGGTCCTGGACAAGGCCCCGAACTCCCCCATGGAAGTCGACAGAGTGCATCGGGTGGGAGGCCCCAGACCCGAAGGCGACGCGAGGCCCAGGGACATTCTCTGCCGCATCCACTTTTTTACCGAAAAGGAGGCCGTCCTACGTAAAGCCTGGCAGAAGGGCCCCATACCCTTTGATGGCGTGGACATAACTATCCTCCCAGATCTATCTCGCCGCACTCTTCAAATGCGGAGGATGCTCCAACCCCTCCTCTCTGAGATCCGTCAAGCCGGAGGCCTGTACACCTGGGGCTACCCCTTCAGCCTCAATGTCCGCCGGAATGGTCGTACATTTATACTTCGGCACGCAGCCCAATTGGGGGACCTCTTCTCCTTCCTAGCAATCTCTCCGGTGGAGATACCTGACTGGCTGGACCCCGACCTGGATTTCGAGAATCGCCCTATGCCCCAGAGACGACGCCGGTGCAGTTCCTCTTCCAATAGACCCAGGGCGCCGCGCCATACGCCATCTTCCAACGAGCCATGATGCCGGACCTCTGCTGGACCACCCTGGAACTTTACCCCCGGAGGAGACCCATCTATCCTGTTCCGGTGAACGCCTTGCAGTTTTTCTTCCCTAAGTCCTTAACTGGGCCCCGAATTCACTGCCGGTACCCTCTTACGCACCGTGCCCATCCGGCTGGATGGGACTCACCCCATTGAACCTCGGAACCTCGGGGAGGACGCCCCCCCCCCGTCCTTACCGGCAGATCCGGAGTGCCCCACTCCCCGACACCACCGTGGCTCACCCACCGACCCTCCCAGCCCCCGCGGACGCATATGTAGCCTCCCCGTGGCCACCAACATGCCGGTCCGCCTTGGGTGGTATCCTGGCCCTACCGGACACCATGGACCCCCCCCCCCTGATTACAGTCCTATGGAGAGGCGCACTAAGCATCTCCAGAACATTTCACCGACCGGTGGATGCATGCTCCCCCTCCCTGCTGCAACCATCCTCCTAACTACCCCATCTAACAGGGGCAGATGCGCTCCCTTGATCCTTCTGAGACGGCCTTGTTATTACTGTGCTCTATCCCCCTGCAGGATCTTTTAGCTGTATCTGACTGATATTTTGTGCACTGCATATGTTGACGTTATATTTTGCATTTTCTATTTGATGTCCACTTTTATACCCCCCTGCAGGTACCCATCCTAGGCGGAACCAAAGGGAGACCTGTTTGGAAGCTAGGTACCCTACAACCCCTACCGGACGTTTTTCATGGAGGCCGATCGCGAGGTGACGAACCAACCCTCAGGATATAGAAGGTAACACTCCACGCACCTACCGGGTGGACACCTACCACGGGCCCTCATGAACAACTCCGCGATCATTCTGAGGTACCCTCCACTGTTAGCTGCTCTACTTATGTTTATGTGTTATTACAGACCTGTTCTCAATATAGACACCCTTATGGATGTAACCCTATAAGGAGACGGGTCCCCCATTGGGCCCCTCTCTCTCGATTATCCCTTGAAACCCAGGCAGGGGCATCTCAGCTTGTTTAGACCTTTTTGATACTAGAAGCTTTAAACCCCACTGCCAGTGGCACACCACTTTCCCCCACGTAGGCTTTCGGCTCTACCCCAACCCCCAGGGTTTCCTTGCCTTCCCTGGGGTTGACGGAGACTGGTTATCTAGCCTCTTATTAGCTGTATTTCCCCACTGATAAATTATTTTTTCTTTGTTAATTATGCCTCCCTCACCCCTTCCCTCTCGTCCCCCATTTACCATCCTTTCTACCTCCCTTCTAACCCTCCCCACGCCACCCCTTCCTCTACGCTCCCCCTTCTCACCACCTCCCCCCGGTCCATCCCATCCCCCGACGATCCGGGGCGTCTTTATCACCCATGGTGCACACCTGAAGAGACAACGAATCGCTCACATCACTACGCTACTGACTCAGATTCGCCACCTGGAATCACGACACAAAGCCACTGTTGACAAAGCCGTAGAGACGCGACTGTGCTCGCTACGAGAACAACTTAGTGAGCACTGCTTCACGAAAGTCAAAGCATCCTTCACTAAATGTAGGCGCATATTTTACGAATACGGCAACCACTGTGGCAAATACCTAGCTCGAGCACTCCGCAAACGCCAGGCCCGGACATACATCCCCTACATATCCCGGCAATCCGGTATCAAATCTACTACTCCGGCAGACATAGCCACCGCTTTCTGCGACTTTTATTCATCCCTGTACAACATATCGCCGTCCACTTCCCCAGACCACACCCGATCTTCTAGCATAGCCGCGTATATTGCCGAGTCCGGCATGCCCTCTCTTGACCCTTCCGTCCTCTCCCTACCGGAATCCCCGATCACCCTTGCCGAACTGACATCCGCCTTCAAATTCACCCAATCTGGTAAAGCCCCTGGCCCTGACGGATTCTCCCTCCCATACTACAAACATTTTCTCCCCCTCCTATCCACTCCATTCCTATCGGGCCTCAACTCCCTGCTGGATGGGGTTCCCATCCCACCTGAATCACTTCATGCCCATATAACAGTTATCCCCAAGGAGGGCAAAGATCCCTCCCTATGCCCGAGTTATCGGCCCATTTCCCTCCTAAATGTGGACACAAAACTATTCGCCAAAATCTTGTACCTCCACCTCTCTCCACATCTAGCTGACCTGATCCATTTAGACCAGGTGGGCTTTGTCCCTGCAAGAGAGGCGAGGGACAACACCACCCGAGCCCTGGGAGTTATCCACTGCGCCCTGTCGTCCGCCTCCCCCTGCGTCCTACTGTCTACGGACGTGGAGAAGGCGTTCGACAGGGTGGACTGGAGCTTCCTCTCCTTTACTTTGCCGGCTATCGGTCTAGGCCCCCACATGCAAACCTGGATCCGCTCGCTTTACTCCCACCCGTCTGCGAAAGTCCGAGTGAACAGCGTCCTTTCCCCCACCTTCTCCATCTCTAACGGCACACGGCAGGGTTGCCCCCTTTCGCCCCTCCTCTTTGTCCTCTCTTTGGAACCCTTCCTCCGAAAGGTTCGCTCAAATCCGGACATAAAAGGGATCCAGAGAGGCCCCACTCACCACAAGATAGCTGCCTTCGCGGACGACCTCGTATTCTTCCTTACTTCCCCAGATATCTCTCTCCCAGTACTCTCTCCAATTTTCTGATCAACTCACACAAATCGATGGCCATGCATCTATCCCTCACGGGGCCCCGTCTGTGGAGAGTCCTAAATAACTTCCCGTTTAAATGGTCTTCCACCTCGTTAAAATATCTGGGCATACAACTTCCGAGAAACCTTTTGCAAACATTCTCCCTCAACTTCCCACCGTTGCTTGCCGCAATCACCTCTGACCTCAAAACCTGGTCAACGGGCACCTTCTCCTGGATGGGCAGGTGTAATATACTCAAACAATCCATTCTCCCTCACATACTCTACCCACTCCAAGCCCTCCCAATTCAAATCCCCTCGTTCTTCTTCCAGAAACTTAGAACCCTCTTCACCTCCTTTGTTTGGGCGAACAAGGCCCCCAGACTTCAATATGACATTCTGCGCAGACCCAAACAGGCTGGTGGAATGGGCTTACCTGACGCTCGATTGTACTATGTCGCAGTCCACTTGTCTCGAATTATAGACTGGTGCCGCCACCAGACTTCAAAACTCTGGACTGGTCTCGAACAATCCTTCTCTAAGACACCACTCCCGGGACTCCCCTGGTGCACCACCCCTCTGCCCCCCGACATTCGATCACATCCTACCATCATGCCCACTCTATCGGTGGCGAGGTCCGCCTTCAATACCTTGTCCCCCTCTCCATCACCCATGACCCCCGTGTTGGGAAACCCATCTTTTCCACCCGGACTCGATGATGCACACTTCAAATCCCTTGGTACCACGCACAAATTCAGGGCAGTCCACTTCATGGCTGGCCCCTCATGGCCCTCCGAATTCACAGTGACCACTCGGCAGGGTCCCAAACCCCTAGATCCATGGAGGTCCATGCAAATCACCCACTTCCTGCGATCTCTCCCACCTCCCTCACAGCTCTCTAGGGCCCTGACTCCATACGAACGTGAATGTGATCAAGAGGGCCAGGGCCGTCATGTCCTCTCCTTCTGTTACAAACTTCTCATAACTGACTTCCCTGACACCGTGGTTTCTACAGAGATGGGAGGAGGACCTCGGGATCCGGCTGGACCCAAGCGACAGCAGGAAACTGCTTACACTCTCTTACCAATCGTCGATTAGCAACAAGTACCAAGAGGCTGGGTACAAATTGGTTACCAGGTGGTATAGGACGCCCAAGGCCCTCCATTCTATGTACCCTCAAACGCCGGCCACCTGTTGGCGATGTAACGCCCCATCGGCAGACCTGCTGCACATATTCTGGTCATGCCCAACTCTACAAACTTTCTGGGACCAAGTCCATGCCACCACCCAAAAATTCACAGACACCACGCTGCCACAGGATCCGGCCCTCTTCCTGCTACACCATACTACCCTCCCAATTAAAACCTACAAACGCTCCATATTGCGCCACCTCATCAATGCCGCCCGGGCCTGTATCCCAGCCCTTTGGAGGAACCCTGAACCCCCTACAGTCCATCAATGGCTAGACCGGGTCCAAGATATATATCTCATGGAGGATCTTACAAGCTCCCTCAACAATACCCCGGCCAAATTTAGATCCAACCGGTTCTACTGGATAGACTTTCTCAACTCCCCGGCCTATATGGCCTTACGTCAGGGCTCTGACGTGTGAAACCCTATCCAATCTTTACCTCCCTGCTCCTTCTCCCTCCCTCCTACCCTTCACCATGCTTAATCCCCATCCTACCTCTGCTCCTCCCCCCCTCATTCCCCTTGCACCCTCTGCTGCCGCCCCCCTCCCCTTATTTGAACTTATTCTGTTTCCCATATGAAGACCCTGTAAGAATACCGTTTCGAGCTCCTATTGAGCCCAAACCCTGGTGATAACAAGTAGACCACTGACTGTAGCTCCCAATAACTTCACTCATTAAACACCCAAGTGGAAATGCCAACGTCCCAGGAGTCTGATCGACACCCTTAATCATACGGGTCCTACCATTTCACCTACCCCCTTCCTTTATCCACTTTGTTTTTTGTTCTCCCCCCTTTGTATGTGTTGTTAAACCTGTAATGCGCAATGTAATACCTGCCCACTTTACTTTCTATGATCTGCCCACACGGGGTGCTTGACGTACTCCGTAGTTACTAATCAACATTATGCACCTGAACAACATCCCAAGCCCCTGACGGGCCTTTGGTGTGCCCTACCTATGTAAGAGTGTTATGTTTATGCAAGTTTCTCAGCCCTTGCGGGCCATTGTTGACACCCATTGTACCCTGTTTGTTTTATGTAAAAAGGAAAAAATCTCTTCTAAATAAAGAATTTATAAAAACAAAAAAAAACAGTGAAAAACTCTTCCTCTAAAACTGTGAATAGCTATACAAATCTTGCTGTGTAAATAAAAATGAAAAGACCGTATGGTCTCTTGTAATAGTGATAACTATATAAGCAGTCTTAACAGTAAAAAAACAGTTAGAGACCGTAGTGTGCAGTCACTTTGTGCAAAGTGATTGAGGTGATACAACCTCTGTGTGATTAGACAGACCTCTCAAACAATCAAATCCGTGATTTATAGTGATCCATTAAATAACAAAAAGTCCAGTCCAACTTCATATAGTGATAGATGTAAATGAAAGTTTCTGGAGGGTTGATGAATATCCTCCAATAACATAAACAGCGTGCTGGTGCATCCAATATAAGTGCGTGAAAAAACTTCAAAGTGTCACACACGAAAACCCCTTAGGCAGTGCTCACTCACCGCATACACATCCTTGTGAGCTTTTGCAGTCAGCCTGGAGTAGGTATTTGGATCAGATCCCTCTTTAGTGTATCCTCCAGGCATTAGTCAGATGATGTTTCCCATAAATTAAGAGAGACTCCTCATGGTGAAGCATGTACAAACAAATTGATTAAAAACGAACATCCAAACTTACATTAAAATACGTAACAATCAGTAACTCGTGAGCCTCCGCGCTCACTTCCGGATTCTCCGTGACGCTGTGACGTCAGAATAGGCCCACCCGACGCATTTCGTCACTAAGGGACGTAGTCCAAGGGGTAGCAGGTCTATTCTGGTCACAGCTAATGATTTACTTATACACGGCTAAAGTCGCATTTTAAAAAACTGCCACTAGATGTCACTCTTTACTAAAAAAACAGTTAAAGCCTATTCAATAGCAATTAATGAGGTAGATGGAACAGTAGTGATGGTTAGACATATAAAAGGGATAGATTATGTCTTTCAGTGGGCAGTTATGAACATTCCAACTTTTATACTATTATCTGTATCTATTCAGTACAAAATTGTAAACAATTCCTTCGTAAAATGCAAGGGAAAGTCATATTTAATCATAAATCTACTATAAAAGTCTATTTAAAATGTATTTAAAACTATTAAAATCTTATGAAAAACTAATACCATGCAACAAAATGCAGTGTTAAAATCGTGGTATTATAAAAAATGTATATTATAATTAGGGCTGTGGAAATTAAAGATTAATTTCTCGATTATCGTTAAACTTTTTGATCGATTAAAATTATTTTGATCGCTAATGAAAACACTCACCTCTCCGCCGGCTTCCGGGAGTCCCGTCGGCAATCCAGTGACGTCACGGACATCTACGCCACCGGACTCCTCCCCCCTTCCCCAAGTGGCTCCGTCAGCTAACGAAGGGAAGGGAGGAGGAGTCCGGTGACGTCGATGTCCCCAAGTGGCCCCATTGGCTAAGGAAGGGGGAGGAGTCCGGTGATGTCCGTGATGTCACCGGACTCCTCCCCCCTTCGTTAGCCGACGGAGCCACTGGGGCCAGTGAGTTTGCCCAAGAAACTTTCTGCACCAGCGCCAGCCAAGGCATTGGCATTGGACTGGCACAGGCCAGTGAGTTTGCCCAAGAAACTTTCTGCACGAGCGCCAGCCAAGGCATTGGCATTGGCATGACACATACAGCACAGCAATGAAGTAATAAAATGAACTAGGATCACACTAACCCAGCTTATTATTCTGAGTTGCCCCATTCAAGCGGCGGCCATATTGAGTGGGGCACGTGAGATTAATAACGTGCTGGATTAGTGTGATCCTAGTTCATTTTATTACTTCATTGCTGTGCTGTATGTGTATAGGCCAATGTAGTTGGATGTGTATGTGCGTTTATAATTAATCGAAATGAATCGATAAAAAAAATTTGATTAATCGAACACGAAAATTTTAATAATTACCAGCCCTAATTATAATCATAAAAACATTGTTGTACAGAAAACTTTATGGCAATTAATTTTTATCATATAAAAGGCAATGGTTGGGGTGATGTTTATTTATTTAATCTTAATTTTTGAGAACTGAAGTGCAAATTGCAATTATTTATTGCTAAGGAAACAGTTGAGATCAAACTCTATATTAAGCCCTTTTGGGGCCAAGGTATCCAATAAAAAAATCAATTTGCAATCAGATGTCCTGATCTTGCTTCATAGTTACCTTGCTTACTCTGTAGACAGGGATGATGATGGCCGATTATTGTTAGTGACCATGAAATGTGACAATGCTGTCTTTACCGTAACAAATGTATACCGTATTTGCCGGTGTATAAGACGACTTTTTATACTTAAAAACATCCCCCGAAAATCGGGGGTTGTCTTATACGCCAGCAAATACGGTATATGAAATGCTAGTGGATACAGTTGTATATCTATCAGTCTTCCAATGTTGACAGTATGCCGTATACTGTATAGCTTAATTATTAGTGTAGACCAGGGATCCTCAAACTACGGCCCGCGGGTCGGATACGGCCCGCTAAAGTTATTTACCCGGCCCGTTTATCATGCAGAGCAGAAACAAGGAGGATCGGGTAAGTGACCTGGCCGCAATATACAGCATCTGCACCAGTGACCACATCCCTCGCTCCTATCCACGGGACTATGTCTGACTTACAGCCATCAAAAGATATTGACCAGAAAGGTAATTGTTGGAATGTACAACATTTTCATGTACGAAAGCTGCCGAACAGATATCTTCACATCTTGATTGCATTGCTCATCAAAGAAACCAACTGTGTGTTGTTCATGCCTGGGGCATGGCAGGGGAGATGAGAAAGGTGACATTCATTCATCTGGACAAGACATCAAGCATTGCACCCTGTGGTGTTGATAGGGGTGTAGGCACATTGGGAAGACATGTTCAAGATATCCGGATTTTGCATATGAATGTGACTGGCCATTCAACACCTGTTAGACAACAGGTGCTGACCTAGGCCAAGGACTGATCTGCAGTACGATGGTGCCCCCTGCTGGAGGACTACAGTGCGTGTGGATAAATATGAAGGACCATGCCGATTGGCCGAAAGACATTTAGGGGCATGCGGAATTCTGGGTAAAGGGGGTGTCGATGTATGTGTATGAATGGGTATAAAAGTCCGTGCGCGGCAATATTGCTCTCTCTTTGAGCTCAGCCAGGATATAGGAACCAGAGGACGGACTTGCTGTGTAAAGTATTCTCTTGATTGTCTTATTGTATCTGTTTGTATCTTTTAAAATGTTTGGTTAGATTTGTGTATAAATAAATAAGACCATTGCTTCTTTTAACCATTGTATCGTTATCATCATTGGAAGCAGAGAATAGCAAGTTAGCTTATTTCAGGAAGCCAAGGCAATTTAGATATTATAGTAATAAACATTCTTCTTCACAAGTTTGCCTGTGCAGGTGCTTTGGAAGTGCATTGGAGGTGAGAGGTCAGGGAGGGAGCCAAAGAAGAAAATATTGTATAAGGGTTTTTAGCTGCTTATGTCCACCACTGTACTGTACATGTGCTCACTCAGCTGGGATCCGGCTAGGCTGGCACAGGTTCTCAAAGTTCTGGTCCAGGCCTCATTATGCTGTGACTTGGTGGGGGGCTCATCCTGCTGTGCCCTGGTGGGGGACTCATCTTGCTGTGACCTGGTGGGGGGCTCATCCTGCTGTGACTAGAATGGAAATGACACCTTGCCTTTCTGACAGATGTAACAGAGCTACTCAATAGTTTTAAATGTGCAACTTCAAGGAAAGGGGAAGCTCATCTGTGAAATGCATTCACAGTGACATTGAAACTGTAGATCCAATTTACCTAATGGAATTGGCCAAACTACAGAATTGCGATTCTCTGAAAGACGTATTCAAGTCAAGCGGCCTTACTAATTTCTATGCATCTCTCCCCTCTGAGACATATCTTAATCTCAGGAACCATGCACTCAAAATGACAACCATCTTTGGCAGCGCCTATGTCTGTGAACAGACTTTTTCCAGAATGAAAATTCTGAAATCTCTAACCAGATCCAGACTAACTGATGAACACTTACATCACTTGTTACAACTAGCAGTGACAAATATGGAACCGGACATTGACCATCTCATTAGTCAAAAGCAGGCCCATACTTCCCATTGAAATACTATTAAGTTTATGTTAATTACAATTGTTCTTCATTTTCAATACTGTATTGTTTTTTGCACTATTAATAAGATATGTGCAGTGGGCATTGGAATTCGTTAAAAATGTTTTCAAACTATAATCCGGCCCCCCAACAGTCTGAGGGACAGTGAACCAGCCCCCTGTTTAAAAAGTTTGAGGACCCCTGGTGTAGACCAATCTGTCAGCCCGCTGGATGTGCGGTAATACTGTATGTACGGTAGCTTCTGCTACATACAGTATACCGCGCTGAGCCAATCACAGCGAGCTATGTACACAACCTCTGCCAATCCGAGCAGGCTTTGTATTCATTAATAGAATACATCGCTCGCTGTGATTGGCTCAGCGGGGTATACTGTATGTAGTCGAAGCTACATACCGCGTACATCGCTTTCCGTGATTGGCTCAGCGCGGTAAACTGTAGCCGAAGCTACCGTACATATAGTATTACCGCACATCCAGCGTGACAAACAAGTCAAATGGTGAAGCTCCTTCCTGGGGTGGCCACATACAAGTCTATGAGGGTTCAGTGTGGAAATTAGGGTTCAGTGTGTAGCATTGCAGAGCATTCTAGGTGAAGTCATCACTGCACAATATATGACTCTGGTATTACCACACATCCAGCGGGCTGACATATTAGTGGGTGTATTTAAACAAAATGGCCCAAAAAGACCCCAAAATGGCCCAAAAAGACCCCATCATGGCTCCAGCAAGAAGAAGGAAATATGAAGCCAATTTCAAACTGAAAGTTGTAAACTTTGCCAAAGAACATAATAACTGTGCTGCTGCAGAGTAACAGAAAAGATGGTCCGAGACTGGAAAGAAAATGAAGATGCATTAAAGAGTATGCCAAGGAGTAAGTGTGCATTAAGAAGAGGCACCCCACATTGGCCAGAACTCGAAAAACATGTAGCAGACATGGTGCATGAGCATCGTCAAAATGGTTATGTAGGGACACGAAACAAAATACGCATCTTTGCACTTCAGTGGGCCAAATCTAGCCCAGATCACAGCAAAGGATTTGCGGCCACTGTATCCTGGTGTACAAGGTTCTTGGAAAGGCATAATCTGGTACTGAGGCAAAAGACCAAAATTGCACAAAAATTACCTGCAGATCTTGACGGCAAAGTAAGTAATTTCCATCGATATGTAATACAACGACGCAAGGAACATGGCTAAGCGTTACGTAATATCGGAAATATGGAGGAAACTCCTATGAATTTCGATATGGTTGGAAATAAAACTGTCAATTCAAAAGGTGCAAAAACAGTGTTAATTAAAACAACAGGACATGAGAAATCCAGCTTTACAGTGGTACTAGCATGTACAGCTGATGGCGCCAAACTAAGACAAATGATTATTTTTAAAAGAAAAACAATGCCGAAAAACAAGTTCCCTGTTGGAGTTTTTGTACATGTGAATGAAAAAGGCTGGATGGATGAAGAAGGGGTAGAGCTATGGCTTGATAATGTATGGAGTAGGCGACCAGGTGGACTTCGTCGAGAACGTATGTTCAGGGCTCATTTAACTACCAGGACAAAGCAAAGGCTGGCAAGAATAAACACAGATGCGGCAGTTATTCCTGCAGGATTGATATAGTTGGTACATCTACTGGATGTGTGCCTAAACAAGCCATTTAAAGATCGCATTCGAGAACAGTGGAATGAGTAGATGGTTAGTGGAGAAAAGTCATTCACAAAAGGAGGAAACATGCGTGCTCCACAGTTGGATGTTTTGTGTAACTTTGTCATAAAAGCCTGGAATGATATTGCTACAGAAACAGTAATCAAGTCTTTCAAGAAGTGTGGCATATCAAACTCATTGGATGGTATGGAGGACGCAGTGGCGGACCTAAGGAACAGAGGGCCCTGGTGCAAAGGCCTAGGCTCACACGAGGGACAGATGAGCCCAGGAAGCTGACGGTGGCACCGGCGGCCATGGAGGTAGGGGGACACAACTCAGCACCGTACAAGCGATCCAGCGCCTGTACAGATGCCGGATCGCTTGTATTTAAACAGCAATCGTCTGCTGTTTAACACGGTACCAAGAACATGGCTTCAGGAGCAGCCGTGTTCTTGGTATAACCACTTCCAGTGGAGGATGTACATTTACGTGAACCCGCGGAAAGTGGTTAAAAAAACCCAAAAAAAAAAACCACACACGCGTAATGAAACACGCACATCCAAACACTCATTAAAAACATTAAAATCCACACACTCATTAAAAAACACACACATCCACACACTCATTGAAAAACACACACATCCACACACTCAATAAAAAACACAAATATAGCTTCATTAAAAAAAAAAAAAAAAAAAACCACAAGGTCCAGTGAAGGATATGTGTGATCTGCACTCTGGCTGATGCAGACCATACTAATCGCTCCCTGCCTGTTAGCAGAGGCACCACGAGAGAGCGATCAGTATGATCTGCATCAGCAAGAGATGCAGATCATACTGATTCTCCACTGGATCACCAGAGAATGATTTTCATTCAATATATTGCCTGTTCGGCAATATATTAAATGAGATATGGGCGCTTGCCAGGTTTAAAGATGGCCGCCGCTGCTCACGGCAGCCATGTTTAAAACTGTAATATATAGTGGAGACCCCCTGGGGACACCGGAGGCCCGCACGGATCATCCCAGGTGAGAATCTGAAGCGTGGGGTCCCCGGTCTCCTCCGGTGCTGCGGGGGCCCGGCCGCCTCCACCTCCTGGCCTGTCACTTGTACGGCCGATACCCATGTAAGGTGCCCGGGCCCCTTACATCAGTATCGGCCGTACCCCCCTGACGGCAGCCCTGGCTGAGGCCCTGGTGCGCCCGCACCGGCGGTAGTTCCGCCACTGGGAGGACGACTACTTGTGGCAAGATGAAGGGGAAGCCGAAGCTGAAGACACACCATATGATTTGGAATTAGATCCATATGATGACTGTCTTATAAATGTATCACAAGATGTCATTGATTAACTTATGATGTCAAAGGATGACCATGATGAGGATTTTGAAGGATTTTAAGTACCGGTAAGTCATACCCATTTTAATTAAAATTATTTAAATCAAATCTGATGTTTTTAAATGGTGTTGCCTCGGAAGGGGGGTAGTCTTATACGACGAGTATAGCCTGTGACGACATGGTGATGAGTTTTTAAGTTAAATGTGTATTGGTGTTGGGTTGTGTTTGAGTGTGTTGTGCTGTGTGACCTGGTTATGAAAAGACTATCAGAACCAGCCCTCGTTATCTCCATTTGTACTCTGTAGGAGCTCAGAACTATGACATTCTGGCCAGGCTCCTGCTATGGCTGTGTGGAGCTCGTTAGCAGGGGAAACCCAATCCCCTCACACCTGCTCCTCGTTACTTCTTCCCTGTGCTGATCGTGGATGTGGGTGATGCGCATGAGGCAGGGAGGACATGCGGCGTGTGGATGCAGGCGGGCGAGTCTAGCAGCAGCAAGGGTGAGGCAGGGAGCAGGTGCGGCATGTGGATGCGGGCGGGGGAGTCTAGCAGCAGCAAGGGTGAGGCGGGGAGCAGGTGCAGCATGTGGATGCGGGCGGGTCTGGAAGCAGCAAGGGTGAGGCGGGGCGGTGTGTGGAGCGTGGATGCGGGCGGGTCTGGCAGTGGCAAGCATGAGGACAGGTGGCAGCGGCCGGGGGTCAAGGGGCCGTTCGCGGTGGTATCAGAGAGGCCCGGGGGGCAATTGCCACCCTGCCCCCCGGCCCAGTCCGCCCCTGAGCGGCGGACATACTCATCCTGAGTACGGGGGTCCGTCACATAGCCCAAAACCTATTTTTTTACTGAAAAATAAGGGTGTCGTCTTATACGCCCAGTCGCCTTATACGTCGGCAAATACAGTACTTCCCAAATTCACCCACCCAAGCAGATTTTCATTCACTTACACAGTGGGTAACTCAATTTGAACCGTCCCAACACCTGATAGGAGGAGATTTTAACTCCACAATGTCCACGTTGGAGGATAGAAAATGGCTCTCTGGGAAACTTCCTAAGAGTAGACAGTCCAATTCTGGCAGACACTCTGTGTTGGCTTCTACAATGGATGCTCTCTGCCTCCGGGATCTCTGGAGACTGACACAAGATCTCAGTGCTCCATCTAAACACACAACCAACATGATTAAGAAAAAAAGGTTTGCCAGGTGCATGCCTTGGCTAGAGGTAACAAGAACTACATATTCATTAAAAGTTATTGTTAAATTACATTTTGCATTTACCAGATGCTTTTCAGCAGATGATTAAGTGTTTTGGAAATTGTTTGCTTTTGTAGTAGACAACGGTTTGCTTCAAACAGAATTAAACTAAAATTTGCTATGTTACTGAAACACAAAATACCTCATAACATATTCATACCAAATATTCTAACCACATTTATTGCTTATTCTTTAACATACCTTATTATTAATAAAGATGATATAACAATTAAGCAGAATGATGACAGTACAACTGCAACTACCGCCAAGACAGTTGTGCGATCATAAACGTTTGAAGGGTTTCCCGAAGGAAGAGTAAGTGCATGGCATCTTTCCCCATGATATTCTGCTTGACACCTATAAGTAAAACATCTGTATAAGAACAATGAAAGAGTTTAAAATGATGATTTCTTAGCTTGTATTCAGTTTAAATGGAAATATACTTTAAAAATATACTTTGAGAACTGCTGTTCAAAGAAATCTGTCTTTTGGGTGTATTCAGCAAGACAATACAAAAATGAATGGATGCATGCAAACAGCAGTAACCGAAAACAATCACCTGTAATTTTTGTTGATCTAACTGCAGTAACATCTGACTGACTGGTTTGATGCACTTTACACATTATTATTGCTTATTGTGTTTTTTCTTCCCTTAAACTGAAATTTGCTTATAATGAAGATTGAAGAACACATTGAAGGGAATCAAAATCAGTTGTGCATGGCAACCAATCAGCACCTCTTTCTCATTTTTAAATAAACAAACTGAAGAGAGAAGCTGATTGGTTGCCATGCACAGCTGCTCCAGATGTTGTCTGCTCCAGATTTGATTAATTCCACCCATTGAGTTTAGAATAAATAGAGTTGTACATTTTGAGCTACAAACTTTACTGATTCTACATATTGGTAAAAAACATTGAATTTGGTTTGCTTTGGAGTGGTGAAGGAGTATGGCAGTATGTGCAGGGGAGGAGTGCAGAGGTAATGACGGGGGCAATATGTGCCGCAGAAGAGTGATAGGAGCAGGGAAGTGCATAATGCACTTCATAATGCATTTGGTACCCACTGACAAAATTGACTAATTGTAAAGTAGCATCATGGGTGCTATGCTCATCAGACAGAGGGTAGTGTGTCAGCAGCATCACAGACTGCAAAGGTGGTGGGGTTTGTGATGGACCTTGGTACTCAGGATAAGTATGTCCGCCGCTGTATTCTTCCTTGCTGAGGAGATATTGCAACCCGCTGATCTGTAGCTCTCAGTTTCCCCAGTCCCTGGTCGAGACACGAGTGTAGGGTAAACAAACTCTCATTTATTGAGCAACTGCACAAACTTTTATACAGCAAGTGATGAGATCAGATTATTATCCCATCACATCCCCCCTCCCCTCCCCAGACAATCGGTCTGCTCAACACCACAGGGTTTACCCTGCTAACGAGCTCCAGAAAGAGATAGTAGGAGTCTGGCCAGAATGTCATTGTTCTGAGCTCCTTCAGGCTGGGTTCACACCTTGGCGTTTTATGCGCGTTTTGTCCCGACATTTTTCGGGCGTATTGTCACGCGTTTTTGCACATTAGAATACGCGCGTTTTTTGATTGACTACAGAGGTGTCCAATGAAAATGAATTCCGGTATTTACGGAAGCGTCCAATGAAAAAAACTTCCTAAGTCGCAGCGTTTCCTTTTCTTGTTTCTTTGTCTGAAAGGGACCGTGTGCTGTTTGCAGTTTCTTTGTTGTAGAGGAGAGTGTGCTGAGTGGAGTGATTATGGAGCTTGTGAACCGACGACGAACTGCAGCATTCATTGCGGCTGTGCGGCTTATTCGTTTGAGGAGAAAGAGACAGAGCAGACGTAGGGTTCTGGGTCCATCCAATCATTGCCAACCGACCACAAAGAGGCCAATTTTGGGCTATGTATGAAAACCTCCGTGGCCATGAGGAGAAATTATTTTCCTATACACGCATGTCCATAAACAGGTTAGTACTGCTTATTATTGATAAAAATGCTAATGATAAAAAATGAAGCTAATTGCTAGTTTTGACCCCCAACTTTTTTATATGTTACAGTTTTGATGAGCTGCTTGGTTTGATGTCTGTCCAGTTGGAGCGCCAGGACACATTTATGAGAGACAGCATTCCACCAGCCGAAAGATTGATTTTGCGGTAAGTTCACAAACATCACTCCTATGTTGCAGTGGCTGTAGGTATGAAATGAGTTATTTATATGGAATTGTATATTATTGCCCTGTGCCCTATGGTGTTGTGCCCTGTGCGTTGTGCTGTTGTGCCCTGTGCGTTGTGCTGTTGTGCCCTGCGCGTTGTGCTGTTGTACCCTGGGTGTGTTTGTGATATGCATGTTGACGTATGGCATGTGTGACCCTGCTACATATGTGTACCACAACCATAAACATAAAAAAATCCTTAAAATAAGTTTAAACCTTTTCAAACAGTAACCCAAAAAAGACACAAAAAACAAACAGCAGCCAAAGGGGAAAGGCATTTTTCCTGCTCAACTGGGCTCAACATACCAGAAACTGAAAATGGTGCCTATAAACAAACATGGGAATACGGGACTTTGAGTGCCAAATTCATAAATTCTGATAATTTGGGAGCGCAAAGTTAGGCTCGTCCACCTGCATGTCCTCCCTCATTCCACGTGTGGGAAAGCCAGCTGGTATTTGGGCGGTGGAGGTGGAGCTATGTGCCAGGCTGGTGGAGGGAAAAACATATGGGGAATGTGGGCGTGGATGCCATGTTTCTGGGTGGTGCTGGAGGTGCATGGGTGTGTGTGGATATGGTTGGGACGTGTGTGAGTGCATGGGTGTGACATGCTGAGGTGGATGTCTAATTGGTGGGGCTGGTGTGGGTGCAGTGGCATGTTGTGGATAGTCTTCCGGGAAAAGTACTGCCCTCTGTCTGTTTTAAAGGCACCATTTCCAGTTTTCGATCCAAGCTGAGCATGAAATGTGCCGATTGGGAAAGTGGGGGTACAGGATGGGCCATGGAGTCAAGGACTTCGATGAGCCTGTCCTCCTCACGTTCACCCCTCTGTCTACGGGGCCTGAGCACTGTCCTTCTACGTACAGGTCCCCTGGCTGGTGGGGCAGACGGGGTTGGTGTCACTGGTGCTGCTGGTGGTGGTGGGGTTGTAGGGTTTTGTGAGGGTGGGGTCTCTGGTGCTGGGGAGAAGGACAGCTCAGTGGCCTGTGTCGTCGAGTCCTCGTCGTCCTCTTCCTGCCTCTCACTAGGCCCCCAGCTACTGTTGCTGTAAAGAGTAATAAACAATACATTATTATGTGCAATATATTATTATCTGCATGTTACATTAAACTATATTCATGACATGTTACTTGTAATTGACATGTCTTACCTACGCATTTCCGTGCAAGGAATCAAAAATGCCAGCTGCTCGGCGTGCATGTAGCGACAAGGGGCACTGGCAGCCGAACCACTTCGGTACTCCCTCTCTGTGGCGAGTAAAGACGTCCTTGACACTCTTCCATTTGTTTTTTAAAACATATATAAATATAAAACCTATTGGGAGCGGCAGTCGTTTTTTTAACTACAAGAAATTTTTTCTGTCATTCTTTTTGCGGTAGCAGATGCCAACTACTGCTTCCGCTATATTGACGTGGGATCCTACAGCAGCAGCTCAGACTCGGCGGTATTTGCCCATTCTGACTTTGGACTCATGCTGTGCCATGGTGATCTGGACCTCCCGGGGAACACCGCGCTGCCTGGTACCGCTCAACCTGCAATGCCTTTTGTTTTTGTAGGAGACGAGGCATTTGCTCTTGGTGAGCATTTAATGAGGCCCTACTCTAGTCGTGGACTGAGCCTGGAGAAGAGGGTCTTCAATTATAGGCTCACCAGAGCACGCAGGGTGGTGGAGTGTGCCTTTGGCATACTGTCCAATAAATGGCCTTTTCTGCACTTGCCAATCAATCTTAAAATAGAAAACGCCATCTCTGCGGTGAAGGCAGCTTGTGCCCTTCACAATTTTGTGTGTCGCAGAGATGGCTTTCTATTTGACGATTCATTGGTGCATTGCATGGAGAGTAGCCATTGGAGCGGCAGCCGTGGTACAACGCATGGTACCACCATTCGTGACCAATTTGCGGCATATTTCATGACACCTGAGGGGGAGGTGTCATGGCAGATGCAGGCAATCCAATCATGATTTTTTTTTAAAAAATATTCTTTATTTTCCTGTTTTGCATTAATGAACAACATAAGAAAACAAAATAGAAAGGCACATAGGAGAACATGGATAGGGGTTGGTGGGGTGACAAAAACATAGGAACACAATCATTTCCCGGATACATGACAGCTATATACCATTCGGTCTTGCGAGCTAGCCACAGTGAACAAAGTGCATATGAACAAGATTCTGTAATCAAGAATAACTAGGCAATACGTTCCGGAGTGGGGATGAGGGGGGAGAGGAAAAGGGGGTAGGAAGGGAGGGTGTAGAGAGGGAGAGTTAGGAAGGAGGGGGATGGTCTGCAACCATCCGCGAGCGGAACTCACACTATTCTAGAACTCCTCATTGATCAAAAAGATCCGTTATGTACTCCTCACTCTCTTGTAAATGTGGGAAGTGTGGAGATAAAACACAGTAAGATCATAAACACATTCTGCCAGTGGAGACCTCAAATCTTCATGTCATCATGGTGGATGGTGATGCATCCACATGGCCCATGTGGAGTAGTATTTATCATATCTACCATTATTCGTGGCCAGCCATTCCTCAGAAGCCTGGATGCCCGACACCTGCTCGCTCCACTCCTCCATCGTGGGGACTTCTGTCTTCTTCCAGTAGCGGGAATCAGTCGCTTGGCCACGTTTAGGAGATGGGGGAGAAGGCTGGACTTGTATCTAGTCACTGTTCTAGGTACTGAGTGAAGGAGGAAGGGGGCTGGTGTGAGAGGTAAGTCTATGTCCATGAGTACCTTAATTTCAGCCTGGATTTGTTGCCAAACGGGTTGGATTGCAGGGCAGTCCCACCAAATGTGGAGATGCGTGCCCAACATCCCACAGTTGCGCCAGCATAGCGGTGACACGGAGGGGTAGATACGGTGTAGGCTGTGGGGGACCCTGTACCACCGGGTGAGGAGCTTATAGTTTGCCTCTTGGACCTTAGAGTCTATGGAGGAAGAATGAGTATATTTAAGAATATTGGCCAATTCCGCCTCCGAGAACCGTGTCCTCATGTCGCCCTCCCATTCTGCCAGGAAGTGAAGTGGACTCGAAGAGTCCTGTTGCAACAAGAGTTTATAGAGCAGGGAGAGGGACCTGGGGGGCGGTTCTGTTGCGGCACACAGTTCCTCAAATGGGGTGGCAGAGTTAAGGGGCCGCACTCTGGACGGAGTGAGCGGAGAAAGTGCGAGAGTTGTCTGTGCCTCCAGAAGTCGAACGGATACGACCCCCATTTTTGACGCATCTCCTCAAGGGGCATTAGCGCAGAGCCATTTAGGAATTTAGAGAGGTTCACGCGTCCATCTCCCACCCAACAGCCAAGATACGTCAAGCTCTCACCCGGTGGAAACCAGGGGAACCCATCCACCGGGGCCAGGGGGGATATAGCGGGCACCAGTTGTCTCTGTTTGTTCATGCGGTCCCAGAGCCACAGTGTGTGGGAGGTGAGTGGGGAGGTAGTGGCGGCCAACCCCCTGAACTCTGGTAGCAACCATGGTGCATGAGCCAGGTTCCGGCCAGCTATACTTTTCTCTAATGCCACCCATAGCTTGTCCCCCACGGAAATGCCAGTCTAGGATTCTCTGAAGTACAGCTGCCTTGTAGTAAAGGTGCATGTCCGTGAGGCCCAGCCCACCCGACAACTTCACTCTCCTCAGAATGGAGAATGCGATTCTGGGCTTATGTTTTCGCCAGAGACGGAGACAGCGGAAAAACATGTGAGGGACCGCTATGGGAAGCATTTGGAAAAGAAAGAGCAGTCTAGGGAGGATTGACATCTTCAATATGTTTACCCGCCCTATCCAGGAGAACGCTTCTCTATCCCAGGATTTGAGGTCTGACTCTACCTGCTTAAGGAGCGGGGGATAATTTAAGGGATACAGTCGTTCAGGAGTGTGAGGCAAATGAATACCTAGGTATTTAATACTAGTAGTTGCCCAGTCAAAGGGGAAGGCCTTTTGGAGGGTAAGTATGTGGGGGGCTGGGACTGTGATAGGGAGGATCTCAGATTTCGAATAGTTAATTTTAAAGTTGGAGAGGGTACCGTAGGTGTCTATTGCTCGGAGTATGTTAGGCAGGGATATGAGAGGCTGGGTCACGAACAGGAGGACGTCATCGGCATATGCCGAAAGTTTATGTTCTGTGCTACCTACGGTGACCCCATGAATATTCGGGTCAGAGCGGATAGTTCGTAACAGGGGTTCAAGTGTGAGGGCGAAAATTAGGGGCGACAGTGGGCACCCCTGTCTGGTCCCGTTCCGAACCGGGAACGGGGTCGACAGGGCGCCATTCACCCTCACCCGTGCCTCGGGTGTCGTGTAGAGGGAGGAGATCCAAGACAGCAATGCAGCCCCCAGTCCCCATTTGCGCAGAACCTCCTCCAGAAACACCCAGTCCACCCTGTCAAATGCCTTCTCTGCGTCCAAGGAGAGGAACAGGCAGGAAGGGGGTTGTGACATAGAGCGGGCCCAGTGTAGAACGTGAGTAGCTCTAAGGGCATTGTCTCTTGCTTCCCGCTGTGGTATAAAGCCAGTTTGATCAGGGTGGACTAGGGTTGGTAGGAGGGGTCCCAATCTGTTCGCCAATATTTTAGAGAAGATCTTTATGTCTACGTTAATCAGGGAGATCGGGCGGTAGCTCTGGGGTTGCGTGGTATCTTTCCCCTCCTTTGGGATGACCGAGATGTGGGCAATCAGTGCCTCACGTGGGATATTCCCTCCGTGGGCCAGGGTATTAAGGTAACAAAAGTGAGGGCTTAGGATCGTAAGATATTTGTTATAATAGGCCTTTGTATACCCATCTGGGCCAGGGCTCTTATGCCCTGAGAGAGATTTGATCACTCTATCTAATTCCAGTGAGGTGATGGGCCTGTCCAACATCTCAGCTATCTCCGAGGATATAACGGGGCCCCCTGCTTTAGTCAGGTATTCGCGTATGCGGTTGCGGCGGTGGTCGTCCGTCAATGTTGGGTCAGTAGGGAACAGGTCATAGAGGGTCGCATAATATGGGTCGCATAATATGCACTGAAAGCGTCAGCTATTTTGGAGGTACTAGCGACCTCCTCTCCCGACCTTGTGCACAACTTGTGGACGTGTGTCATTGCTCTGCGTTTCCGCAGCGCATTGGACAAGAGTCTACCGCATTTATTACCGTGTTAGTAAAAGCGGAAGGAAACGTATCGCAATCGCTGCCGTAGTCGTTTATCAAGGAGGGAGGTTAGGTCAGTGCGTAGCGTGTCTAGCGCAGCCTTGTCGCTGGGGAGGCCTGAGCTTTTGTGGGACAGTTCTGCCACTTTTAATGCCTCCAAGAGGTCTGTCAATTCCTTCTGTCGAGCTCTCTTAAGACGGGCACCATGTGAAATGAGTACACCTCGGATGACAGCTTTGTGGCCCTCCCAAAGAGTGGCGTCTCCTACTTCTCCGTTACGATTAAGCTCAAAATAGTCAGTGATCGCAGTCTCGACAGCACCACTAATTGTGGCATCGTCCAAGAGCGACTTGTTTAGACGCCACGTCCATTCCGGCCGGCGAAGACCCGGCAAGGAAACAGACAACGTTATGGCTGCATGGTCAGAGAGCGTAATAGCGCCGACGGTTGCGCCAAGGACGTTGTCTAGGTGGTATTGGTCAATAAGCAGTAGGTCTATGCGCGAGTATGTGCCATGGACACTAGAATAATAACTATAATCCCTGTCGGGGGCGTGGAGTGCGCGCCAGCTGTCAATGAGGGCCAGATTCTGTAGTGCCCGCTGAAAGTGCTTCAGGGAGGCAAAAGAGTGGGAAGATTTCCCCGTGGATACGTCCAGGGCAGGGTCAGGGCTAAAATTAAAATCACCACCCAATATGAGCATACCGTCTGTGAAGGTGAGTAGTTTGGGGAGGACCATGTCAAAGAAAGTTAATTGTTGTGTGCTTGGGGCATAGATTACGGCAAACGTGACTTTTATCCCCTCAATGGAGCCCTTGATAAATAGGTATCTGCCATTAGCATCAGAGCATTGGTCCTGAACGTTGAAATGGCAGTTCTTATGAACTGCTATAGCGACTCCCCTTGATTTAGCGGAAGGTGAATTACTAAGGTACCATTGGGAGAATGAATGAGTAGGCAGGCGGACGTTAGACGTCGGGGTGAAGTGTGTCTCTTGTAGCATGACTACGTGTGCTTTCAGGTGTTTAAGATCGGACCATAACTTACTGCGCTTGTGGGGGGAACCGAGGCCTCGGACGTTGTAGGACACTACATTAAGCGCCATCATGGTGGGAGAGCAGGTGGAAGCGGTGGAGGAGGTGGAGCGGAGCAAGGCACACGGACATCCAGCTGACCAGAGGGAATGGACCTAAGGAGAGGCAGCGGATACAAAAGAAACCAAAAATAAGATGAACAACAAGGTATGTACAATAGAACAATCAGAACAAGTATCACTCTCCTAGCAGGCCACCGCACCCAAACGAGGTGGAGATGGCCCTCCAGGACAGCCATGTCAGAAATCTGACAGGTCTCAAGTATTGAGACAGGTCCTACTGGGGGAACAGGGTAGGACGCCATGGAGATCGAGGCTCCTATGAAAAAAGTAGGTGAGGTGGGGGCCCTCTGCAACAAGTAAGCTTAAAGTGAAAAAAAAATTTACAAAAATTGAGCAGCATAAAACAAGAAAAAGAAAATGGGTGCGGATTAGTCAGCGAAATAAAACATATCAACTGCTTCTGGTAGCTCAATGAATAAGCGGTATGCCATCTGACTAAAGCCAGTCCTTAGGAGAAAGCCATAAGGAGAATGTTCAATGCGGTTCAGTCTGGAGAAGCACACGGACATCCAGCTGACCAGAGGGAACGGACCTAAGGAGAGGCAGCGGATACAAAAGAAACCAAAAATAAGATGAACAACAAGGTATGTACAATAGAACAATCAGAACAAGTATCACTCTCCTAGCAGGCCACCGCACCCAAACGAGGTGGAGATGGCCCTCCAGGACAGCCATGTCAGAAATCTGACAGGTCTCAAGTATTGAGACAGGTCCTACTGGGGGAACAGGGTAGGACGCCATGGAGATCGAGGCTCCTATGAAAAAAGTAGGTGAGGTGGGGGCCCTCTGCAACAAGTAAGCTTAAAGTGAAAAAAAAAAAAAAAAAAAATGAGCAGCATAAAACAAGAAAAAGAAAACGGGTGCGGACATAGTCAGCGAAGTAAACCATATCAACTGCTTCTGATAGCTCAATGAAGAAGCGGTATGCCATCCGACTAAAGACAGTCCTTAGGAGAAAGCCATAAGGAGAATGTTCAATGCTGTTCAGTCTGGAGAGAAGCGTGAGTCGTCAGCCCGGTCAGGTTGGCTTCTTCGGTTGCCGTCTGGGCGCTCTGGGGCTCTGGGTAAGGCTCTGGCATTACGGGAGGATCTGGGGCCCACTGTGTGCCACGGGGTGGGCCGGGGAGGTAGGCGGATGTCGTCGGTTGGCTGGTGCCATGCGGGCAAATCCACCGGGGGTAGATCTAGGTGGTGTCAAAATATGGGTAGATCTTCCCTGTCGCGTAGAATCGCCGTCTTCCCATTCTTTTTAGCAATTAGGCTAAAGGGGTAGCCCCATCTATTGGGGATGTCGGCCGACATTAGCACCTCTAGCAAGGGGCGCAGGGATCTCCTCATTGCCAGCGTGCGTCTAGAGAGGTCAGGGTATAGGGATACTTTCGCGCCATCAAAGTCAATATGAGAGCGAGAACGCATGCGGTGCATAATGGACTCTTTCTCTGTATACTTGTGCAGCTTGCAGATAACGTCTCTGGGGTTATCTGGATCCTGGTTAGGGGGGCGGAGTGCTCTGTGGACCCGGTCAATCTCGATGTGCGTTGCTGCTGGCCTGTCTAAAATCTGGTTAAAGATGCCCGTCACTGTGGGCAACAGGTCTTGAGGCCTGATTGCCTCTGGAAGGCCTCGCAGCCGGATATTAGAGCGACGGCTCCTGTTTTCATAATCATCCAATTGGTTGTGCAGTGCTGCAATGTTAGAGTCCTGCTGCAGCATTTTGCCCTTCAGGAGGGAGATGGTATGCAGGGCCTCAGCATATTGCGTCTCTAATTTCTCCACTCTCTGGCCCAGCTGTGTAGTGTCGGCCCTTAGGTCAGTAATGGCCTGTTTGTGCGACCCTTCCACCTGGGAGACAAACTCCTGGAGGTTAGCTTTAGTGGGTAGGGACCGGAGGACTGCCTTCAGGTCCCAGTCTAGGTCCTCTCCGTCAGATGTGGCCGCATCTGAGTATCCCGATCTCGGGGATCTACCTGGGACCCGGGGGTCTCCATCCAGGAGCAGTAAGGGGATCGGGGTGGGCCAGGGCATACCTGAAGGCGAGCCGGCAGCATGTGAACCGCCGGGCGCCATCTTGGCTGCGGCCCGGTCGCATGTCCGCCGGTCGCGGAGAAAGTTATCCAGCAATCCCCTCGGCTGTTTTGGGGTCTTCCCGGAGGTCTTCCGTCCCCCCGTCATGCTTCTTGGGCTGCCGGTAGGCTAAACCGGAGTCGGATTGGTGCGGATGCAGAGGGTCTGGACGGAGCTCGGCTTAGGTGCAACTCTCCGCCATTGCGTCCAGGCCACGACCCCCTCCAATCATGATTTAAACCATTTATCCTTGTTCTGGTCCTAATAAAGTATCTTCAAATATAACTTATATCTGAGCATTGTTTTTTCTAATGCACCGCATTAAATGCACTTGAAAACACTGATCACTGAAAACACTGCATGCATGTCGCATGATAACACTGCACGCATGTCGCATGATAACACTGCACGCATGCCACATGAAAAAATTAACGCATGTCGCATGATAACACTGCATGCATGCCACATGAAAACAATGCATGCATGTTGCATGATAACTGCATGCCACATGAAAACAATGCATGCATGTCGCATGATAACACTGCACGCATGTCGCATGGTAACACTGCACGCATGTCAACAATGCACGCATGCCACATGAAAACAATGCACGCATGTCACATGTCAACAATGCACGCATGTCGCATGATAACATTGCACACATGCCACATGAAAACAATGCACGCATGTCGCATGATAACAATGCACGCATGTCGCATGATAACAATGCACGCAATCTGCATGAGCACACTGCATGCATTGTGCATGAAAACACACCACACATGGAAACACTGCAGAGATGTACCTTTTGCTGCTTTCACTTGCTTGCTGAAACTTTCCCAATCAGGCCATGTAACCTATCCAATTTCTTCCCATGAACGTCGCCTGATTCGCCGGTTTTTGTAATCAGCATGCCTCATATCGAATAGACAGGGTTTCGTCTGCACCAGGCATATGAACGCCTCTGTATCCAGGAGGCCACATGCTGCAGAATCCTCCATTTTGATGCTTCCTCTTCGGCCGCAAAATACAGTCTGAAAGCTTGGGGTGGAGTCTGTAGCCATGTGCGGAACGCTCGTTATAGGCGCGCTTTTTGATGCCGAAAATGCGCAAACACTATTTCCGCCCATTCACGTCGAAGTCTATGGCCGCGAACGCGCTACAAAACGGCCCGATACGCCGCAAAGAAGCTCCTGTACCTTTTCAGGTGTACGCCGTTTTGTAGCGCGTTCAGACGGGCTGAAATACGACAAGGTGTGAACTATACCCATAGAAAACAATGGGATTTTCATGTTTGAGCGTTTTGTAGAGCGTTGAACGCGCTACAAAACGTACAGGTGTGAACCAGGCCTTAGAGAATAATGGGAGATAACGAGGGATGGTGCTGATAGTCTTTTCCTAACCAGGTTACACAGTATAACGCACTCAAACATAACTCAACACCAATACAAATTTAACTCATAAAACTGATCACCATGTCGTCACAGGGAGAGAGTGAAAGTGAAATTAGGGACTTTATAGGTTAAAAAGAAGGCACCAAAACAAAAGCAGGTTATTAGCAATTTCTGCATTATGAGGTCCAGGAACAGTGAAGTGACATTGGGAAGTGGGAGATGGGGCACAGATTCATTGTCAGATCTTAACCCCTTCATGACTGAACTTGTTTTCAGTTTCTGTTCATGAATTACTGACACACTTTTTAAATTTTTGCTGTTTGATTCTTCCATGGCAGTAATATACTTTCTTACTAAATGTACCCACACATTTTATATATTGTTTTTTTAGAGGACAGATAGGGCTATATAATTATATCCAACATGTGTACCTAACGTCTCACTTAGTTTGAATAAAATATAAAAAAATTAGGAAAAAACTTAAAGGAAACACTGTTTTTACAAGTTTTGATTATTATTATTTTTTTAAAGAAATGTTTTAATAATATTTATAGTATAAAAAATATATTTATATATAATTTTTATTTTCTTAATTTTTTTTACACTTTTTTTTACACTTTGTAAAAAAAACAAAACTTTTTTTGTCAGTTTATATCAAGCAGTCACTATGACTGCTTAATAAATTAACTTTTTTAATTTTTGGTTGTTATAAGGCTGCTCCAAACTTAGGAACAGCTAATAATAACCTTAGAGACTGATCCTGACAGCATGTCAGAATCAGATCTCACTAAAGGTTTGTGATCCTGCTCAGACGATCAGAAGTGATACATTTCAGGCACAGAAATACATTGTCATGTTCCTGTGCCTGAAATGTATCATAAACTTTGGACCAGTCTATCAAGCTGTCAAAACAAATAGCAGAGAGGTGACTCACTCTGCTACCTCTCTGCTATCTTCAGCTGTCAAATACCGGATCGCTATTTAGTGATCCCGTATTTGTATGTAACGGCTTCATTCTTTCATTAATGAAAGAAAGAAGCTTTTACAAAGCTCAATACTGAGGCATTCATTAATGAATGGTAACCGCTGATAATCAGCGGTTACCGGCATTACAGAGCCTTAAATAACTGGTCACGTACAGTGTACGGGGCCAGTGATATAGGCACTTTGTGGCGGGACGTACAGTGTAAACATTTAAAAAAGAAATGGGGAAGTTGAGAGTGGAGTGAAGACAACTACTGGACCGGGGCAATAGAAATAAGACAGTGCTGTTTAAAAAAAATGTGCAGTATTAAAGCACATGTGCTGGAGACTGGGTACTGAGGGGTTAATGCACTCACTAAGGATTGGGCAGAGCTCTGTATATTGGAGGTGACCATATCACTACTGGCATGGATACTGGGACGTGAGGTGTGTGATGGGAATACTTGGAAAAGACTTATTAATTTCCTATACTGCACACATATACATATGCAACAGACATTCTCATATAAACCAGCCCCCCTCTTCTTCCAACACAGTTACTGAAATGTTCTATCTGCAGGAGGGGACAAAGATTGCTGTTCAACTTAGCTTCACTTTGCTCACTAAACTCAATGTCTAGCAATTCTGTGTGCTACTGGAGAATACAGGGAAACAATGAATGTGTGTACCGGAGGTGGAATCTCACAGGAAGGATCAATGTGTGGGCTGCAGGTAGGATCTCACTGCTTCAGTTTATTAAGCTGAATTCAAGACTGCAGGCAGAGTCCTTCAGTAACAAAGTATAAGTGAAAATTATGCATTATGTTGTATAGGATAGCATAGAATGTGGGCTTGAATACTGTGGGCATTTCTGAAGGAACTTTGAAGCATTTAACATATCTGACACGATGACGCTAAGTTATTACAAAGAAATTACAGGTAACAATTCAATTAATCGCTAAAAGAATCCAGTAAACACAGCAGCCATGCTTACATCTGAAAGTTTACTTAACGTGAAAACAGGAAGTGAAAATTTGCAAAGTTATAGATAACGTTTGGAAATGTTAATTGTGCCTAAGCAATACCCTTCAAAATGTCCTTTTGTCTTGAATTCCTCCTAATTCAAGACTATTCCTCCTAAAAAAAATAGCTGTAAACTTCCTGGATGTGACTGTGCCTAGTCACTTCTGTGCCTAAACCCTCAAAGCTGCATAAATGCAGTGTGAATCTAAGGCACTGCTGCCTCTGTCTGCTAGCCATGAGATTTAAAGAAAAAACTCTGGTCATTTTAAAAATGAATCCTTGCAGGTTACCCCTGCACTGCAAGGGTTAAGTGCTCGTTTTGATCTAGGGGCCGGAATAAAGAAGATACAATGACTTAAATAATCCCAGATGCCGCGGCAGTGAGTGCTCACCTCTCTTCCCACCCACTCCGGTTTTGGAATGTCCCTTAGATTTATATTAAACATGATGATGTCATGGGTCCTTAGACTGCTGGGGCCTGGGGGAGAAGAGGCTGCGGGAACCAACCTAGCAGCCAGATAGGACAGAGGATCAGGTGAATATATCTTTTATTTTAGCCCCTAGACCAAAACGAGCACTTAACCTTTGCACTGCAAGGGTAGCCCCACTGCAGGGGTTGATTTATAAAATGCCCAGAGTTCTCTAAAGTAGATTTCCACTTTTGCAGCCAAATTGGGATAACACCTACTTTTTTATTTGTTACATATTCCCATTTCACATTGCATAAATTGCAACTTAGCATTTTTTAGATGTTCATTGTGCTAACTCCAGGACTGAAAATGTCTGATCAGTTCTCACTGTTTGGGAGGATGGGGGAGTTTTGTTTCAACTAATTAACCCTGTCTGTGCAGTACTGGCAGATTTCATTATCACTTGTAAACTAGAATTGTCTGTCCTAACAAAGGGTTATTGCAATGAGGAGACACTCAGTCTGTCCTAAGTCTTTCTATCAGAACAGTCAGAGTTTGCTGTTACTGAAATTGAGAAAGGAACATGCAAATGCAGATATCTAAAAGTTAAGAATTTTTTAAAAAAGTATCGTTAGATATGCTGTGTGATTAGGGAACACATAATAAACATATAGTGGGGGTTTTCTCAATTTTGCCCGTGAAAGTGGAATTACACTCTAAAGTGAGATTTGGTGATGTCACTACTGTGCTGCTCACTGTGCTGGAGACTTTGACACGCGGAAGGAAGTGAAGTGTGTTGGTCTAACAAGAACACTAAACTTCAGAAAGGCAAACTTTGATAAGCTGCGTCACCTAGTATGCGACACTAATTGGGACAACATATTTCTAACACTGGACACTGACCAGAAGTGGGATTCTTTTAAGAACACATTACACAATGCTATTGCAAAATACATACCATTGGGAAACAAAATTAAAAGATCAAGAATTAAGCCTGCATGGCTAAATAAAACGGTAAAACAATACATCAGCACGGATTTAGGAAGGACCGTTCGTGCCAGACCAACCTACTGACATTCTACGAAGAGGTGAGTAGAGATCTGGATGAAGGGAGGCCAGTGGATGTGGTATATCTGGATTTTGCCAAAACTTTTGACATGGTACCACATAAACGCTTACTACACAAGCTGAGGTCTATGAGCATAGATGAAATGGTGTGTATATGGATAGAGAACTGGTTACAGGACCGAGTCCAGAGAGTATTGATAAATGACTCTTTTTCAGATTGGTCTATGGTTACGAGTGGAGTGCCTCAGGGTTCTGTACTAGGCCCAATACTGTTTAACCTGTTTATGAACGATATCGGGGAAGGTGTTAATAGCCATGTTTCCATTTTGCAGATTATACTAAAATTGGGAGGGTCATAGACACGGACTTAGACACTATAGTATTGCAGAGTGACCTGGATAAAATAGGGGAGTGTGCAACAACATGGCAGATGAGGTTTAATGTTGAAAAATGTAAAATAATGCATTTTGGGATAAAAAAAACAGGCAAGGGGAATACTTATTAATGGGCACTCCACTAGGGAAGTCAGAAATGGAAAAAGACTTTGGGGTGATAGTGGACCACAGATTGAACCATAGCTTCCAATGCCAGGCATTGTGTGACCCTTGAGGTCCGAAATCCAGTTGCTATGTGATGCACAACAGCATAAAAAAGTAAAAATATGTTAAAAATAATCAGTTATAATTGGACGTGATGTCCCAATTATTAATTTGGCCTTTATAAGGTATTACATCACTTATCTGGGGCTGCATCATTGCTTTGGTGTCCTTATAAGGGTGTATACAGTGCAGACTTCAGGAAAGGTACAGTACATGTAGGTGCTAAACCTGAGTAAGTGGTTGTTAAATTGATGCACAAATAGCTTATTCAACTGCAAAAATCAATTAACTTATGGGCCAGATTTGTGAATATTGCTATAACTATGTATCAGTGGTGTGCTCGGGAAATACTTATATATTATATTATAACATGTTTGGAAAGTGATGTGCAAGTTCTTGTGTGGTTTTAGCCTTGACCTATGTTACGATTGTATTTGTATATTGAAAGTATTCACCGATACATGCAACAAGGGCATGCAACGTTGTCATTCATAATGTGTTACATAACACTGTGGGATGTTTTTGATTAGAAGGGCACATTTGGTACTTTACATTTTTTTTTACTATTGTTCATTAATAAAAGTTTTTGATTGTTTTTGAAGTCATTCCTTTGTGCTTGTTTGTGCACTTGTTTTGGAACTTGCATGTGGTTATATATTTACTAGGGTAGAGATGCGCAGCAGGTCTAGCGGGTTTGAAATTCATGATCCAGATGAATTAATGTGGACATTTTCCAGACCACATTCTTTATAACCATAATGCACTGCCTGTCATTTCAATTGTGGTCAGGTGCCGTGCAATGTTTATTGCAGGGAAAATCCTGTTATGTGCTTAAATGTTTGCGGCCTATTCTGGTGCTCTGATAAATATTTGTGGCTATTGTCTCTCAGATGATACAGCAATTTTTATTGCATGATAAACTTGCCTTGTCTCTTTCCATTTGCTGATTATTCAAGTGCTCATGTACTCTTCTAACACTGGCCAATCTAGTGACCAAAAGCCAAATTGAGCAAGAGGAAATGTTGTGGCTTTGAAGTGTTGTGTGCATTCTATTTTGACATTTTATTAAACTTGCAAGAAATCGCAGTGTGGCAATACGAAAAAGAAGCTCACAAACTATACAATTAAACTGTTTAGCCACTGGCAAAAGTTGAAGGCTTTAGCTTTATTTCTTTTGAGCGTAAACTTGTTGCTAGCTTTTAGATGTGCTACTTCCACTGGTCAATTCAGGCCTAATAGCGACTGGTAAAAATTCAGGTGTTGGAACCAAAACTACCTAAAAATTTTTTTTTACGTTGAAATTAATCAAATTGGGTGCTGCTACTCCATTTTCCAGAATATGGTGTTGCGGTCTTTCAAAATTGTACTGTTCCGAAATTAAGCATCGCCCAAGCATGTAATTTAAAGGATTGCCTTTTTTTCCATTCAAGTTGCATGAAAAAGACCCTTTCCCCATTGTATGGTCATTAAAAAAAAAGTTTGCTTTGTTAAATATCCCCCATGGCAGCACCCAACTCTCCATGCCTTATTTGAGAATTACTTGCCTATTAGAATCAAGATTCACCCCACACAGACTTTAATGGGGCCCACTACTAAATTGGCTTTCACAAATTTCAAACAGGATTCAGCAAACCCTCCATGAATAAAAGCCAGAAATATTTGCCTATCCCTAATACTTACATGCCTCAATAAACTGGATTTATATAGTGTTATATATTATGCACAAGGATTATACAATAAAAAAGCATTCTCCTCTCCTGAATGAGCCAAATCCTTCTTCATTTGTGCCACACATACTCCCCCTCTCTGACACTGCAGCAAAAGCATTGCAATCAATCTGGAAAGCAGCGAGAAGGGCTAGACCGCATTCAAAATCTTAATTTATTCACCTTAGAAAAGAGGCGATTACGAGGGGATACAAAACACAAAAAGAATCCCCAGCACACCTGCCAGCTGGCCTGCAACAAAACAAGTTACCCTGTCAACAGTATGCATTAAAAACAGAGGTTTTAGTTGCACAAACCTCCATATCTCCATGTTTGGAGCACATTAATGCAGTCGATAAATTAAATGCAGGTGTACCTGGAAGGTAGCCTACGCCTCCTCAAAAGGTGCAGGGACGCACTAGAGGCACAGCAATCCAAAATGCACACTGGGACCCCCAGTGCGTCCCCACATCAAAAATAGTCAAAGAAAAGAATGGTAACTGCATGAATTTATAACCAGCCTTGGTAGCAGGGTGCACATAGAAAGGCTTACAACAATACAAAACACAAAAAGAATACCCAGCACACCTGCCTGCTTGATTGCAATAAAATAAGTTACCCTGTCAACAGTATGCGTTAAAAACAGAGGTTTTAGTTGCAAAAACCTTTGGCCATAAATATGTAGAAGCCACACTGCCCCGTCATGGCACCTCTGTAAAGTGTGGTCCTAACTCTATTTATGAGTCTCCATGTTTGGAGCACATTCATGCAGTCGATAAATGAAATGCAGGTGTACCTGGGAGGTAGCCAGTGGCGTAACAACCGGGGGTGCAGCAGGGGCGCGGGCCCCGGGCGAAAAGTGAAGGGGGGGCGCCGGCCGAAAATGGCACTTTCGGCAAAATGCCGAAAAGGTAGCCTACGTCTCCTCAAAAGGTGCAGGGATGCACTGGAGGCCCAGCAATCCACCTTTTGAGGAGGCGTAGGGATTCTTTTTGTGTTTTGTATCAATTAAGAGGGGACCCTATTGCAGGCTTCAAAATCATCAGTGGGGACCACAATATTTGGAACAAACTGTCTCATCTGAAAACTGTATTGAGAACCTGGGGACACAACAAGAGGTTTGAAGAGAGGGGGTTCAATCTTAGAATTCGTAAGGGGTAGTTCACTGTGAGAGTAGTGAAAGTTTGGAATTCCCTCCCACAGGCAGTGGTATCTACGGATAGCATTGATAAATTCAAGAAACTTCTGGATGAGTTTCTTCTTTCGCAGAATCTACAGGGATATGGGAAGTGTTAGAGCAAGATAAATACACACACACTCACATACATAGGTTGAACTGGATGGACCTTGGTCTTTATTCAACCCTACATACTATGTTACTATGAAGACTGGAAAATCAATAAAAGCTGCAGGAACCACCTTGCAGAACCCCTCCCACTCCCAGCCGGCCTGAGGTTTTTGCTGAGTCCTTGAGTGATAAATGCCTGTAGTTATTGGCACTAGGCACCCTCTCAGCACCCTGCTGTGAGTATATTGTAGTAGAACATATGATGAAACTCAGACACGGGGACACTAGGTATTCTGACTCCGATTGTTGTGCTAGTGACTTATCCCTTGCTGAGACCTCTATGCCTGGCCTGTATAAGCAGATTCAATCACCGAGGACAATCATTGTCAGATAGCTGAACTCACCAATACCGTTTCATCCACAAATGTTGCTTTATTCTGAACATCAGGTTTACAGCAGCTGGTTTCAGTATTATGCGGTCAAAAGATGATAACTTCGTAGCGTACTATGGGGAATACATGTGGCCTGTAGCTGCATCCATGACACAGGAAGTACTGAACTCAGGAAGAAGGGTGGGGCATTACATACAAAGGAAATGTGTCATAGATCAGGGAAAGAAATATGGAAAACATTTGTATTACCACAAAGGGTCACTAGATGGCAGCATATAACTAAATATAGAATAGCCATAGAAAAAATGGATAGGGAAAACACACTATGTAAATTCTTATCTAACATTAATGTAATAACATATTCTATGCCCCATTGGGGCGGCACACTAGGGCAGGGGCTCATGCACAACTTAGTCTGACCATTCTTCTGGTGAGAGCTCTTCCCCCCAATAGAAGGGGAACTTTGTCAGTTTGCTCTAAAGCTATTACTAGAAACTAGGGATGCACCGATAGCGGTATTTTGGTACCGAGTACGAGTACCGATAATTTTTTTTCGGTACTCGCCAATACCAATTACCGAAAGTCCCATTCAGGAAGCCAGGTGGCGTGTAATGACTCGCCACCTGGCTTCCTGATTAGCCAGGAAGCCGGGCAGCGTGTAAAGAGTCGACACCCGGCTTCCCGATTAACAAGAAAGTCCCCTCTTACCTTAGTATGTGCAGCCTGTCACCCCCGGGGCCTCTCCAGCGAGAACGCGGCCTTCGTCCGGTACCCAGCCGGAGCCTCCTGGCCAGCCAATCAGGAAGCCATGATGAGATGACGAGGGAGCATGAACCCAGCTTCCCGGCCAATCAGAAAGCAGGGGCGTCGCGTCATTAGACGGCGCCCGGCTTCCTGATTGGACGGCTCCGGCTGGGTACCGGACGAAGGCCGCATTCTCGCTGGAGAGGCCCCGGGGGTGACAGGCTGCACATACTAAGGTATCCTTACCTCACGAGGCCAGCTTCCTGATTGGCCAGCTTCCCGATCAATCAGGAAGCCAGGCAGCGTGTCATTACACGCTGCCCGGCTTCCTGATTGGCCGGGAAGTCGGCTCCATGCTCTCTCATCACTAGTGACGAGGGAGCATGGGGCCGCTTCCCTGTCAATCGCGAAACCGGGCAGCGTGTAATGACGCGCTGCCCGGCTTCCTGATACAGGAAGTACTCGTGCTAGGCATCGGAGCATTTGGGCGAGTACGAGTATTTGACCAAATACTCGGAATCGGCAGCGATATCGATACTAGTATCGGTATCGGTGCATCCTTACTAGAAACCCAGTTTAATTTTGGCAGACACTGAAGTTCTCCACCAGTTAGAACTTTTCTCTTTGGCCTTGCTTTTCTGTGTAGAAGGACTGGTGGACACTCTCCACCAAATCTCCAGGATGAGACTCCTCTCCACCCACATGATTCTCTGGCTCAGATGATGGTTCGCAGTGCTCCCCTGCGAAAAGAACCCTTTACTGGGGAATGCCTTTTTGGTGACACCTTGGACACTTACATACAGGTGTTCCCACACAGTATGCAGGTACCCACACGGGAAGACCAAACACGTATGACCACACTGGACAAGGCAAAATGTGTTATACACAGAGTTTATTATACACAGCAAAACTTAACATGAACAACCAAAAGCAAGCACGAATATGTAATGTAATGGTGCTAGAGTGTTTGGGTTTCGCTGGAAGAAAAGGTGGCAACCCTAATCAGCTCACTTCCCAGGTGACATGGAACCAGGACTGGCACTAGCATAAGGCTGAGGGCGCCGGGAAGGGGGGGACCTGTGTAGGCAAAATCCTTGCACAGGCCCTGGGCCCCTCCGCTGGACATCTGCCTCGCTCTACCATCACTGATAATTTTTCATTATGGTTTGCATTTTTTTTCATTATAAATGTGTAAATGGGGACCTCACATTTGAGTTTCGCATTCCACATATACCATCCCACAGCAGTGTTCATATTCTGCATTCCACATATACCATCCCACAGCAGTGACGGGCTGTGTGAGATTGGCTCAGGGCTGTGAACTGCTGTCTTGCGCAGTCCAGCTAACTGAGTCTCCTGACATAGGAGAGGAGGTTCCAGCTCCTTCACCAGGACAGGACCTGATGGGCTGACTGGAAACACACCTCCATCCTCTCTGGAATGCAGACTTTATTGTAGAAAGCTTAGGATTCCTCCCACAAAGTATTTCCTGTTGTGACATTTTCTTTCCTTGCACCAAGCAAAGTAAGTCTTTCATATGCGATGGTAGACATTATAGTAGGTAGATTTCCTAGCATTTAACAGCATGGTAATTACTGTATCAGAGATTCCTGTCTCTCAAGACCTGGGCTTCAATAGCCATGCCAATAAAGCTAATAAACTAGGAAGCAGGATGGTAAAACTGTCCTTGAGATAGGAAACCAAGTAAATCTGGAGAAAGCCCATTTGGTGTCTGCCAAGAGTTTGAAAAAGTCAGAGTACCACATCAACCTGGGCCAGTTTAGACGAGTAAGTAGTTTTAGAGGAGGAAAGGCGTAGGTGTTGGTACCATTTCCCTAGGTTTAGGCTGAAGTAGCCTGCTTCTTAATCGCACAAACCTGGAATGTGAATGGCAAACAAGGCTGGAAAGTGTCGTTTTGCCCAGGCTAGAATCCCTTCTACCTTTCTTGCTGTGGCAAGACATTCACTAATAAAATGTGTAGTGAGAGTTTTCAACATTGTTATTCCGTAGAGTTCTCCACAAATTCACTGATAGGTGACTCATTCATGAAAGAAGATGTACAATGTCAATGAATCCAGCTATGCAATACAAAAACAGGATCAGTAAGGATAGTAGCTGTATTCTTTGACATCAGCTTAATCTATTCCCCTGAGGTTTGACATACTGATGTTACAGCTATGGAAGGTTGACGAAAACCTGCAATTCCACTGAGGACGTCGGTGGTGACGAAACATGTAGGGGCAGGTCTACCATACCAAACACGTTTGTTTTCGGACCGGCCAAATGGGATTTTTTGAATTTTAAAAGAAATTTTAAATAAACTATTTTTGGAACTATTACCTGATGAAAGATTTTTTCTTTGCATGACTGTGGGAATACTTTACACTGAGGACTGATGGTAAAGAACGAGATACGAAAGACGCCGCAGTAACGATGTCCCATCAGACAAAGCGTTTGGGGCTGTCTGTTACAGCCGAAAGTTTGGGGTGAGTACGCACTCTATTAGGGGGATGTATTGATCTTAATACAAACCCCAGGAAAGCACTACTCTACCGAACATTGGAAGGCTCTGCTATTTGGCTTTGAAGTGGAGCTGTATATTACAGAGACTTTATCTGTTTATATATATTTTTTGTTAGCACAATTAATTGTCATTCAAAATTATTTTTGTTTGTATTTTTGTTTACCCACCTGAATTTTTTCACGCATATGATTTGTCACTTAATGGTATTAACGCACATGAAGGTGTAAAAAAAGTGAAGGATTTTTTAATGTGTATAGACTGATCCACTTTATTTTTACACACTGAGACACCTAGAAGCACTTGGTTAAAAATCACCTTCTAATCGTACACAGGTTTATTAACTATTACAGTGCCGTGTTTTTTTTATTGATTAAAGGCACTTGCATTGATGTGGTTTTTTTATGATTTGTGGTTCACAAACACGATTATATGGTTTTTTGATTCACCTTCTAGCGCTGTTAATTTGGTTTAAACATATATTTTTTCCTGGCTGGAATTTGTCAATGGGATCCTTAAACACTGGTGCATCCTGAACATGTACAGTCAGTGTTTTATTAAGGTGGGATATCACAGGATCCACAGCAGGAGCTACTTGATACTGTAAATGCCGCCTGAAATGGGTATTTGTGTGTAAAACATTTGGACGAAGTAAATAGTTTATTCTTTTTCCAGTCACCATATAGGTTCAATTAAGGAATGTACCCAAAACGTTTTGATAGTATTGGGGCTTTTCAGGGTTCCTAGACTAATAACAGCACTAATAGAAGCTACAGGCCATTCTAATTTTTTTAAGGTGGCATGCACCGCATCAGACAGAGTCTTAGCAACAAAAGGCTCGGAGTACACTAGACAGTATCGTAGTATGCCTGACAAACAGGAAGAAGAGAAGCTGGATTTAACATGGTGCATCGTCTCAAGGTTAGGTTAGTAGGTGTTAGGAGAGCCACTTCGTACTTAGTCAATCTAGCAGCAGAGAGGTGTTTTGTTTGGGCCTGATTCAGGATCTCCTGCACCAAGTGAGAAGTATAGAGGGTCAATGGTGAGTCCAAGACTATGTCGCCAACTTTTTGCACCAAGACCGCGCAGGCGGCCACAGCTCGTACACAGCTCGGTGAGCCTTGGATGACTGGGTCTAGGGCAGCCGACAGGTACATGATGGGTCGGTACCTGCCCCCATGTAGTTGGGTCAATACTCCTGTTGCATGGCCCTTGCTCTCGTAGCAAAAGAGATAGAAGGGCCTCCCCTCATAGTTGGGCAGACCTAAAGCAGGTGCTCTGGAGAGTTCCTGGGTCAAATCCTGTAGGATTGACCAATTATCGTCTGACAATTGAAAGGGTGTTTTTGATGCCAGCTCTTAAAGGGGTCCCAATTTGGATAAGATGTTAGGTACCCAGTCTCTGCAGTAGTTGACAAGTCGGGTGTTTTTAGGTCTCTGTAGGTCTTTCAATGTCTGGACTCTCTGGGTCAGTGGCGTAACAACCGGGGGGGCAGCAGGGGCGCGGGCCCCGGGCGAAAAATGAAGGGGGGGCGCCGGCCGAAAATGGCACTTTCGGCTAAATGCCGAAAGTGACATTTTCCTGCCGTTTTGTCGGCGCGGCCGTGATTCCTTTCATCCCCGCTGGGACACAGAGCAGTGCCCAGCAGGGATGAAAGGAATCAGAGAGAAAATGACAGCCGACCCAGCGCTGCGGGACGAGCGCTGTGAGCGGCCGGTGTCTTTCCTCCCACACCGCTCGGCCGCCTATCACAGAACTGCTCTGGGTGGTTAAATGTTGGGTGCCCTGAGAGATGCAATGTCCCAAAAAGATAACCTTCTCCCTACAGAACTGTAATTTTTCCTTGCTGGCCTTGTTCCCCGTTGACGCCAGATGGTTAAGTAATGATACAGCATTCCGATAACAAGCCTCCCGTGTGTGACAACAGAGTAGCAAGTCGTCAACATACTGTAGCAACACCACCCCTGGATCCATCGGGGTCCACTCATCTAACATGATCTTAAGCTTACAACTGTATTCCGAGCGACTTGTCACCAACCCCTGGGGGAGACGTGTCCAAATTAGTTGTTGACCCTGGAATGAAAAAGCAAAAAGGTACTGGCACTGGGGGTCCAGTGGTACCGAGAAAAATGCATTGGTTAGATCAATTAATTAAGGGGAGGGGATATTATAGTTCCTCGATGAACAGGTTGATATGGGTTGACACCGATTTGCCAACGTCCTATGAAGAATCATAGTCATTGCTGACCATCTCTACAACCGAAGTTGTTGGATCGTCTGGAATGAACTGCCACTTACCCTTGGGCCTGTCAGTTCTGTTAGGACAGTCACGCTTTAGATGTCCTTTCTGCAGCTCTAACAAGTCCGGGTTTTCCAGCGTTGTGTAATTAGCAGTAGCTGGAGGAGAAGAAGCCCCAGATGTGGCAGAAGGAGACTGATGGAGAGAGTTAGCTTGTGGTGAAAGACTGTTGGCAGTGTCAAAGGTTACACTGTCAGGTGGAGAGGTGGGAGAGAGAGGAGTGGTAGCTGGAGAGAGCAGAGTAGAGTTAATTGCATTGGTGACAGCAGAAACATCAGAGGAGACTACAACAGATCCAGTATTGGTGGATCCAGCCTGCCTCAGCAGAGTTAGCCCAGAAAAAACCTCTTCCACTTCCAACATTGGATCACCAATCACGGCCATCCCCTCGGGCCAGGTATACATAATGCGGTTCTTCCGGACTGAAACAGCCTTCTGTATACTTTGCCTGTTTACCAGTATAGACTTCTGAAGCCACAGCTGGGCTACATCTAAGGTCTTTGCTGCCCGGAGCCTGGGTTTAAACTCAGTTATAAATTTCTCCCATCTCCAGGCGTCAAACGTCCCCTCCAGAGGGATACCCCAAGCGGTACCGTTGGATCATCTATGCCATTCCTTAAGGAGTTTCATGGCCTTCTCCCCAAAATTAGACTTCATATACTGTGCAGCCGTCTGACTGTGGGAAGCCTTGCTTTCCTTCCCTTGCATGGATGGCCCATTGCCCATGGCGATTCGAATTGGCTTATAGTCTTAACCCTATGTCCAGGGGAAACCTGTGCACCAATTTAGGAGAGCACCGCCTGGTGACTTCTTTCACGGTGGATTGGCAGACTTCAACCACTGTACACACAGTCTACGAAGAAAAAAAGCACAGCGCTCTCGGGAAAATGTGGTGCATGTGTGAATGTGATCAGTGTGGAGTGCTGCTCTAAAAACAGGAGGAGGAACCTGTGAACATATTGATGGAGGAATGAGAGCGCAAATCCAAATGTATAAATGGTGTTGAGACAGCCTGTCTCTATGAAAATCAAATCAATAGTTGAACAAATAAGGAACTTACTTGTAGGCCCCGTGGTCCGGGGTTGGGGCGGCCCCGATGGAGGATCTGGCGGTTCAAGGAGTGGTGTATAAGGCTGTGGGTTTGTAGTAGACATGTGTACCAGCAAAAAATTAGTTTAGTTTCGTTTTGATTTTGCATATTTCGTTTTTCAGATTCGGGTCCGCAATTGAATTCGTTGCGCGATTCGGACGAAATTCGTTAGCAGTAGTCGTTTTTCGGATTCGGGTCCGCAATTGAATTTATTTCGGGATTCAGATTCGGACGAAATTCATTAGCGTATAAGGCTGTGGGTTTGTAGTAGACATGTGTACCAGCAAAAAATTAGTTTAGTTTCGTTTTGATTTTGCATATTTCGTTTTTCAGATTCGGGAACGCAATTGAATTAGTTGCGCGATTCGGACGAAATTCGTTAGCAGTAGTGGTTTTTCGGATTAGGGTCCGCAATTGAATTTGTTTCGGGATTTGGACGAAATTCGTTAGCGTTAGTCCGGTCGAAATTTCGTTTATTGGATGAAATTCCGTTAGCAGCAAAGTGACATTAGAAAAAAAAAATGTTTTTTTTTTTTTTTTACAGTCTGCAGAAGATGAAAAAAAAAAAAAAAGCGTTAGGTTCCTCCAATTCAAACCAGACCCTTTAGGTCTAGTAGGACTGTCAGGAGGGACACTCCCCCAAGTAAAAAAAAAAAGTGCGTGGGGTTCCCCCCAAAATCCCTACCAGACCCTTTAGGTCTGGTAGGAATTTTAAGGGGGAACCCCAGCCCCCAAAAATGGGGGGAAAAACGTGGGGTTCCCCCTAACAGTTCTACCAGACCCTTGATCCGAGCACTGGCCCGGCAGGGCAGGAAAGGGGGGGGGGCGATCGAGCGCCCCCCCTCCCTGTGCCTTACCAGGCCACATGCCCTCGGCATTGGGAGGGTGTCCCCGTGCCGATGGGGACAAGAGCCTCTTCCTCACAACCCTGACCCGGTGGTTGTGGGGGTCTGCGGGCAAGGGGGCTTATTTGCATCGGGGTACCCCTTTAAATAAGGGGCACCCAGATGCCGCCGCCCCTTGTGAATGAGTAAGGGGTACTTGTACTCCTACCCATTCACTAAAGGCTTAAATCAAATAGTTAGTAAAAAGTCCAGACTTTTAGATAAAATCCTTTAATAAAAAAAAACAAAGACTAAATTTTTGACTATTCCTTTAATTAAAAAAAAAATGGCTCCATCGATGTAATCCAGCGTCAATCACGATGCACGACCCCCGACGACCCGCCAAAATAAAAAAAGTCCCGCCGCACGATGACTACCCGAACCCGACGAAAACTCGCTGCAAAATGACATTCAGCCCGAATGTCAACAGATGGGCAGAGCTAGCCGTGACGTCATGGCTTGCTCCGCCCATTTGACATTCTTAGCCGTCAAATACTACATAGCATTCGGAAACTCCCGAGTGCTATTCGTGAGTTTCCGAATGCTATTCGGGTCTGTGAGCCGAGGTGTCATAATGCTTTTCATATCAGTTTCCGAATGCTATGTAGTATTTGACGGCTGAGAATGTCAAATAGGCGGATCGAACCGTGACGTCACGGCTCGCTCCGCCCATCTGTTGACATTTGGGCTGAATGTCATTTTGC
>NW_017308072.1:119943-141812 GCF_000935625.1 Nanorana parkeri
CACGACCCCCGCCGACCCGCCGAAATAAAAAAAGTCCCGCCGCACGACGACCACCCGAACCCGACGAAAACTCGCCGCAAAATGACATTCAGCCCGAATGTCAACAGATGACATTCTCAGCCGTCAAATACTACATAGCATTCAGAAACTCCCGAGTGCAATTCCTGAGTTTGCAAATGCTATTGGGTCTGTAAGCCAAGGTGTCATAATGCTGGTCGTCGTGCGGCGGGACTTTTTTTATTCCGGCGGGTCGGCGGGGGTCGTGCATCGTGATGGATTACATCGATGGAGCCATTTTTTTTTTTAAATTAAAGGAATAGTCAAAAATTGAGTCTTTGTTTTTTTTTCAATTAAAGGATTTTATCTAAGAGTCTGGACTTCAGCAGCCTTCTCTGTTCGTCCAAAAACGTCCTGTAGTATGTTCAGGTAATCAAACAGGTGCCAGTCTTGCTGGCTGAGTTTCAAATTTCTAATAGCCTCTGAAGCAGGACCCTTTAAGCTTTCGGTGATTCTCTGTTTCTTCTGTGCTCCAGAGATGTCCCATTCATTCAGAGCCTGTATAGCTTGTTCAACCCATTCTTCAAAGGTTTCCTCAGCAGCTGGTGTTGGCAGGTTTCCTGAAAAAATTCTCAATCTTCGATACCCGAAACTGATGTGAGGAGGGTTGTTCTTCTGGCATTTTGACACAAGGTCTCCAATTACAGTGATGAACTCTGGTCCTATTGTGGCCAGCGGGCTTGACATGGAGGTACTTTGAGTCGATGTTATTTGGCTTGTGCTCTCCTGGCTGTCATGTGGTCTGTTCGGCTGGATCAAATGGGCTTCCACGTCATTGGTCAGTTGTACACTTGCGCCCTGGAAACATACAGGAATACCTCTCTTCCACTCAAAAAGAACATAGGTATGAGAGAGTTCTGGGTTCACTTTAGTGTCTATTATTAACGCTCACTGGTCTGGTGCCAGTGCTGTCACGGCTTGACGGATCTGTTCCTCTGTCCATGTGTCAGCAGGAATGTCCATTACTACACTCAGCCCTAATTGGCCATTTTGCTCCTTGCACCACTCTGCTGCTGTGTTTGGATCCATTGCTGGCTCGTTTGTGCGGTTATCACTCTGCAAGAGGTATCAGAAGATATCACGGACGAGCCCCCACATGTAGCGCTCACCCCCGAAGGAGCCGCTGAATGATCGGGTCTTCTGTTTCACCTCTGTGACACACCGCAGGCAATGAAACCACAGCACACCAGCACACCTTTAAAGGGTTTGGTAACAGATTTACTGACAAAACCTCATATGAATAACTATAAGACAATGATAACATCAACAATCATATAGAAGAATGGGTAGCAACAGGCTAAGGCACTCTGCAACTCAGTGACTGCAGTTATTTGCTGTCAGCCCTGATATAAGAGAGGCCAATTGTCTCCAAAGGCTTTCCCCTGAATGGGGTGTATGTCCCTTTAAGGTCTCTCTTTAACAATGTCCGACCCTTCCTATACTACTGGCCAGTAGTGGTGTCCTAGGTTAGCCGGCATTGGGGCCCTTACTGTAGTGCAGATATGAACAATAAACTGAGTGTCACTGATCAAATGGGAAGAGATGAAGTCTGCTGGCAGAAGCTGGACGTCCTCTCTCTCTCTCAAGTCGACTCTGGCCAAGAAGGTGAAGTCATCTGGGTCGTCTCCGTCTGGCTCTCAGCTGGGCTGACTGGGTCACCCCGATGGCTGGTCCAGCCTTGCGACTAGGCCTCAACGTCCTCGCTGCAAACGCGTCAACGGCCTCACTTCAGACACTCGATCGGGACCTTTCTGTCTCCGCAAACTAAAGTCTGTCTCTCTCTGTACACCGCTGCACAGAGCCTGTGTGTCCCTGTATGTCAGCGGTGACCACACAGCTCTGCTGCACACAGTCTTAACCCACACAGGATTACACAGGTCTCTCCTCTTCAGATGGTTGTCCCAGACTGAGGCTGCTCTGCAGTTGCAACCCATAAGCCTCCTGTTTCCTTCCCACAGCATCCTGGGAGATGCAGTTCTGAAAGTCCTTTCAGCAAAATTTATCCATATCAGCTCTGTACTTCAGTCCGCACAATCTGTGCTCTCGGCATCCACCTGCAGCTGCAACATCTTTCCTCTTAAATGAGCCGACACCACAATAGGGCTACAGAGTTAAATAGTATGATTTGTTCTGTGTTAAGTTTGTCTTGTTTTAAAAAGGTTATTTTGGTTTGTAGAGGCGGAATTTTGGTTTTGTTAGCGATTTATACGGGGGAAACCGCATTTAGAGGATTTTTATACGGTTAGTCTGTAAATCATCCCAGAGTGGAAATTGTTCCAATTTCTGGGGTGAAAACGCAGGGAATAGAGAAACTGTTTTGTTAAACTCACTGCTTTAAATTGTTTTTCTATTGTTGGATTTTGGAGACACCATTTTGTTTTCCTTTGTGTGTAAAAGCACGTGTGTGAACCGCCATTTTGTATTAGTTCAACCACCATTTTATTTTTTCAGTGAGTTCAATTTTTTTGGGTTTAGCTATTTTTGTATTTTATACTGAAATCAAATTTCAGTAAAACTATTGCGGTTTCTGTGCTGAATTTCAGTATTAAGTGAAATGTTTACCTTTTTACTGAATTTCAATATATAGCAAAACTAACTTCAGCTGTGAGAGTTTTTCTGGTAAAGAGTCTACTTTTAGTGGTGCTTTTTCATTTTATTGTTTGGGCATTTTTGTTTCTCAGAGGGCAATTCATTTCCCCATTGTTTTGGTCTTTATATCATTAGCCGCGTTTTGTATAGTAGTTGGTTTGCGGTAGAAAAGAAAGGATTGGTTTTAAAACTCGTTTTTTTATATTCACTATCCGCAGCGGATAGTCAATTCTTGTTTTTCACGCCCAGACTGTTAGTTTTTTGAGGAGTTTTTTTATTGTGTGACAGTGATTCAGGTGTTATACTGAGACATCGTTCAACTAGTAAATAGATAGTAGGAGGCTATCCCCATTCTTTATGTTTAACAACTGTGTATTGAGAGAAGTCACATTGTTCTGAAAGAGAAGAGGATTTCATTGTGTTGTGCGGTTTTTGTCTGGCGACGCAGTGTAGGGTCGTACAGCTGTAAACGGCGCACCGTGAAACAGTCGAAGAGTAGGGATGAGCCGAACACCCCCGTGTTCGGTTCTAACTCGAACTTTCGAACATGGAAAAAGTTCTAATTCGAACTTAGAACTCAATGCAAGTCTATGGGGGTAGAACTCAGAAAATTAAATGTCCCAAGGGAGGGAGCGATTTATCCGGTGAGGGAGCAAAGTGGGTGTCCAACTACTGAAGACTGCTGCGATTCCCAAGATACAAATAAGAGATGGGAAAGGCCCAAATGTTTCCCCTGCTATGATTAAAAGATCCTCTCCCTTGGTGTCTTGCCCTATGTCACAAGGAAGCAATGCACACTCACAATCTAAACCCCCATTAGGGGGGAGAAAACAACCACCACAAGCCAGGAAGAAGGCTAGAGTGCAGCCGACTGTGTCTATGCCCTCTACTACTCCAAAGAAGTTTCCTGACAAGTTGATAGATCCTTCGCCCATCATTCCAGTTCAAGTAGAAGGGGTCTACACGAAGGCTCTCCTCGATTTAGGTGCTCAAGTAACCCTGATTTACCCAGACTTCTACAAGAAGCATTTGAACCATTTACCCCTGATGAAGTTAGAGGATCTCAAAATCTGGGGTATTGAGACTCAGAAGCTTCCATATGATGGGTATCTACAAGTGAAGCTGGAATTCAGTTCGGCAACTGTTGGACGACCAGGGGTCTGTGACGCCTTGGCCATTGTATGTCCCCGTCCATCAGGAGCTAATCGGTGTTCTATGATTGTTGGGACGAATACTGACTTGGTGAGACATCTTCTAACTCCATTAGTGACGGAAGAGAGTTCTACTTCTGAGGAGGTGCACCCGATGTTGCGGCCAATCTAACAGCGGATGATTCAAGAACAAAGGGCCCCTGCAGAAGTGGGACGGCTTTGGAGATTAGAAAGAACAGAGAAGGTCTTACAGCCAGGAGAAATGACTAGTTTCCGGGCCTCAGTCAAGTTGAATGGGTCACAACCAGGCCCCTATGTGGTCCTGGAGACTGACTGACCCCAGAAATGTGAAGAAATCTGCAGTGGAATTGGTGCCTGAGATAATATCCACAAGAGCCCTACAGCGGACCCGTGGAAGAGTCTCTGTAAGTGTATGCATTGTGTCATACTCCCCAGTGATCTTGCAGGCGCGGATGCCGATTTGGCAAGTGGCCACTGCTACACCCCTCCCACCCACTGAATTAGTGGGGGGAGTAGACAGAGAGATCCCAGCTGAATGGTTCTATCCTAAAGATGCTCCTATCTCGCCTGAGTGGATGAAGCAACTTCAGTCTCAACTCCTCATGTGGCAAGATTTGTTCTCCAAGGATGAGTTTGGTGTGGGGTGTGCTAAGGGCACTCAGCACCGCATTCGTCTCCAAGATGACAAGCCCTTTTGAGAAAGGTCACGGCGAGTCCCATTGGGAGATCTAGATGATCTAAGACAGTGATGGCGAACCTTGGCACTCCAGCTGTTTTGGAACTACAAGTCCCATGAGGCATTGCAAGGCTCTAACAGCTACAGACATAACTCCCAGAGGCAGATGCATCTTGGGATTTGTAGTTTTGGCACAGCTGGAGTGCCAAGGTTCGCCACCACTGATCTAACAGAACAGCTGGCTAAGCTGAAAAGGACCAGGATAATCCAAGAATACATGAGTCCTTATGCCTCCCCCATTGTGGTAGTTTGCAAGAAAAACGGTTCCATCCGTTTGTGTATAGACTACCGCATGCTCAACCAAAGAACCATTCCTGACCAATACACAACTCCATGAATAGAGGATGCTTTACAGTGTTTGTCTGGAGCAAAGTAGTTAGGGGGTACTTGACCTGCGAAGTGGGTATCACCAGATACCCATGCATTCTGAAGATAAAGAGAAGACTGCTGTCATCTGTCCACTGGGATTCTTTGAGTTTAATAGAATGCCCCAAGGCTTCACCGGAGCTCCCGCAACTTTCCAATGACTAATGGAAATAACGGTGGGAGACATGAACCTGTTTGAGGTACTAATGTATCTAGATGACGTAATAGTCTACGGAAGAACACTGGAAGAACACGAGCAGCAGTTGGAAAAGGTCTTAAATCGGCTCTATGAAGAAGGATTGAAACTTTCCTGGGAGAAGTGTCAATTCTGTCTGCCTTCAGTCATGTACCTGGGACATGTCGTTTCAGCAGAAGGTATATCAACGGATCCCAAGAAGTTGGAAGCTGTGGCTTCATGGCCAAGACCTTGTAGTGTTACTGAACTCCGGTCCTTCCTGGGGTTCTGCTCATACTATAGAAGATTCGTAGAGGGGTTTGCTAAGATAGCTCAGCCCCTGAACAAACTTCTAAGAATGGAAGTAACAGAAGATGAATCAATGTCCTTTGAGCCGGGTTCATCAGCCCCCAGGGCCCAGGAAGTCTCGTGAGTCAATCCAGGAGGAATGGACTGACCAATGTGAAAGAGCTTTCCTCCAATTGAAGGGAAGTCTAACAAAGGCCCCTGTCCTGGCCTACGCTGATCCTGCCAAGCCTTATGAACTACATGTGGATGCTATACCAGGAATATGATGGCCTCCTGAGACCAGTGGCGTATGTGAGTCGGGGTCTCACCCCTTCTGAGAAGAATTATCCCACTCACAAGTTGGAGTTCCTGGCCTTGAAGTGGACAGTGGTGGACAAACTAAAAGACTACCTGTATGGAGCCAATTTCGTGGTCAGAACCGACAACAATCCACGCACTTACATTCTTACTACGGCAAAACTGGATGCCACCGGGCACAGGTGTCTTTTACAAAACTTTTCAGGATTCAATCTTACCTATATTACTAGATACCTTCAATGTAGTCTCTACCTCTAATCAGTTCCCTACACAATCCCAAGAAGCCCATATTACAGTAATACGCAAGCCGGACAAGGATCCAGCGTCCTGTACTAGTTATAGACCCTTATTAACATAGACATAAAACTGTTCACGAAACTGTTCAAGGGTGAAGTTGTACAACCTTCAAACGGTTGGCGTCCCTAATTAACTTGGACCAAGTTGGTTTTGTACCTTCCAGGGAGGCAAGAAATAACACGACTAAGTCCCTCGCTCTCATGCATTATGCTACTGCGAGGAAAATCCCCCTTTGCCTGCTGTCGGTCGACGCCGAAAAGGCTTTCGACCGCCTCAGCTGGTCTTTCCTCGAGACTGCCCTTTCGCACGTGGGGATCCCGCAGGTTATGCTGGACAAAATCCTCTCCTTATATCGTACGCCCACGTCGCGGATCCGGGTTAATGGGATCCTGTCTGAGCCAGTGTCCAAATGTAACGGTACACGACAGGGTTGCCCCGTCACCATACCTGTACATTTTAGCTATGGAACACCTAGCGGCCCACATCCGGAACAATGCATCTATCAGAGGAGTACAAGTGGGAGACCGGGATTTTATACTTAGTCTTTATGCTGACGACTTGTTGCTGTATATCTCCAATCCCAGTATTGCCTTCCCCTCAATAATCAAAGAATTTGCTGAGTTTGCGCGGGTCAGTCACTTTAAGGTGAACATGGCCAAGACAGAGGCCTTTAATGTTACATTACCTAGCCATGTAGCACAGGACCTTGAACAGGACTTTCCCTTCACATGGCAGGCGGGTGGCCCTAAATACCTGGGGGCTTCCTCGCTACCTCAAGGGAGAAGTTGTACAGCCTTAATTACAAGCCTCTGCTTTCTATTGTCTGTGCTAGGTTACTGGACTGGGCTAAACTATGCCATTCTTGGTTTGGGAGGATGGCCCTCTTTCTAGCTTTTTGCTATCGGAACGTTCCTCACCTACCCCTTCTTCTGTCAGGGACTGGGAGAGAGAGATCGGTTGTGCACTCACAGATGAGGAAATTTCCAAATCCTTTGCTTTAACACATACCATGTCCGTAGCAAGCAGACATCAGGAGAGAAATTATAAGGTGCTGTCGAGATGGTACTATTGCCCCACTAGACTCCAGGCTATGTGTCCCTCTGCACCTGCGCAATGTTGGCGGTGCCTGTCGCATCCAGGGACGATGCTGCACATCTGGTGGTCCTGCCCACTGTTGACCCCATTTTGGAAGGATATCTTCGATACTTATAACCAGATCTTTCACACCAAGGTGGACAGGTCTCCAAAGGTGGCTCTCCTGTCCGTACTACCAGGCGCAATCTCCTCAGCTAAGAAGGGCATCCTCAGATCCTTCATGGGCCTCCTCAGATCCTAAGGCAGTTATACCGCGACACTATAAGTCGAGTACACCCCCCTACTACCCGTGAATGGGTGCTTGAATTGGATTATATATGCCGGATGGAGGAGCTCACTGCGGCTTTGTGCCACTGAGATGCCAAATTGAATGCTACTTGGAGTGTCTGGTTGCATTTCTGCACTACTGAGAGCTTTTGTAGTCTTTTGACTGTATAATTAGATGCATCTACCTCCCTTTCCTTCCCTCCCACAGGGGGGAGGATGTTCCCACAGTGTGGGAACAGACTGGAGCTATATGGCTCGATATCATTGGGCCATAGTCCTCCCTAGCTTAAAGAAAAGCTATATACTGCATATGTCGGATGCTATGTGATGTTGTAGTGCCTCAATACTGTATTCATGTAGTGCCTTGGGAAAGACAGTGGCGTTTGCCTCTTTTTTGCATTCGATTTTTATGCTCCATGTCATTTATGTACCTCTGTTGTCTCTTTTACTGAAATACACAAAAAATCATCTAAATGAACATATTCTTTAAAAAAATAAAATAATAGTGTACAAAGAGATGACATCTGCTGTAACCAAAAAACAGTGAGTCAAAAGGGAGGCCCTCCACAGTTTGAATAAAGTGTTTAGATATGCCTACTTTCTCTGAATGAGAGGCAGGAAAAAATCAACATATGCCCCTAATCTGTTACTGACAGACCCTATGCCATTCACTATTGGCCTGCCAGGGGGATGATGTAAATTTTTGTGGATTTTAGGTAAGTAATAGATAATTGAAATCCTACACTCTAACGGTTCCAAAAATCTACTTTCCTTTTTCGTCATATCATAATTTCGCCCTCTCTTCACTAACTAGTCTAGGTCTCTCTTAGGCTGGGTTCACACCTAGGCGTATCGCATATGCACGTTTGTCGCGGGTTTTTACCGCGATTCGCGGTAAAAAAACGTGCAACAAACGCGTGTTTCCGAGGGCTACCTGGCTGTATCCCAATGGATACGCGTGGCAAATACGCCCCAAAGAAGCTCCTGTACTTCTTTGGGCGTAGGGCGTTTTGTAGCGCGTTCATACGGCCTGTAATACGCCCAGGTGTGAACCATACCCATAGGAAATAATGGGATTTCGGTGTTTGAGCGTTTTGCAGAGCGTAGGAACGCGCTACAAAACGCCCAGGTGTGAACCGGGCCTTAACATTTCTTGTAGGATCTCTAGGGTCACCATCTGCTAATAAATGAGCCAATTTGTTCTTGTAGTCTACTTTATTCAAAATGACAATTGCTCCGCCTTTGTCAGCAGGTCTGACTATGATGTTCTTATCCTTCTCTAGTTCTCTAATCCCTTTATTTAGATGTTGTGAATGTCTAGATGGTTTCAATTTCAGTTTTTCCAAATCTCTGACTATCAAATTTTTTAAATACTTCAATATATTTGGTGTTATGTGGGGCTGGGTTAAATGTTGATTTGTTGGTCAGTGTGGTATGTCTGAATTCACTTTTGATTTTTCAAATTCTTGGGAGGTATTGAGTTGCATAGTTTGCCTTTGCCCTGTCCGCAGCTGCAATCCGCGCACCCTGACTTCTATTCCCCTGCTTCCTAGAACCAGTCCTTCCTTTTCATGTGCCCTCTGGAATGCCCGCTCTGTCTGTAACAAACTCACCGCTGTGCATGATTTTCTTGTCTCCAATTCCTTTAACATGCTTGCAGTTACTGAAACCTGGCTTCAGGAATCCGACTCTGCCTCCCCTGCTGCCCTCTTCCATGGTGGCCTCCACTGGATGCACTCACCCAGACCCAGTGGATGGAAAGGAGGTGGAGTGGGAATCCTTCTATCCCCACAATGCACTTTTTTAAGTTCTGCCTTAACCTCCTTCTCTATCCCTGTCCTATTTTGAAACACACTGTATTCGCCTATTCTCTCCAATTTCTAATTGGAACTAAACTAATTAAACTAATTAAAAAAACAGATATATATAAAAGACAAAAAAAATTGTCAAAAGTTACCCAATCGTATGAGAACCGGTATATGAATATCTAAGAGATGTTGATATATATATCAGGGGTGTGGAAATTTTAGAAAAAACTACTTGTCCAATCCCCTAGGATGAATAGTGTCTAGAGTGTATATCCAGTGGCTTCACGACGAAGGAGTTGTTTATTTCTGTCACCACCCCTAGGATGTTTGCTGACATGCTCAATGACCATGCCTCTCAGGTCATGCGTTTGGTGTTGTTTATGTGCAAAATGTACTGCTACAGGCTTATTTGCATCCAGTTCCTCCCCTTTCTGGACTTTTAATAGTGCAATGCGGATATCGCTTCTATGTTTCTGGAATCTTTGTTTAAAAGGGCCTGTTGTCATGCCTACATAGACCAAGGAACATGGGCATTTAAGGATATAAACACAAACTCCGTGTTACAAGTAAAGAAGCCACAAATGGGATACCTATTGCCATTATGAGGGTGAGAAAAGGCATCGCCACAGATTATAGCATTGCAAACATTGCAATGATAGCACCGGAAGCATCCAGTTTTATTGGAAAACACGAATTGTTCTTTGCTGTATTTAGGCCTGGGATCGGCCTGTACCAGTAGGTCCCTAAGCGTATTACTGCACTTATAGACGTTAAGGGGTTTGTTTTTAACAACTGTAGTCAGATTCCTATCTGCTTGGAGAATATTTAAATTTTTATTAGTCGCTTTATGCACTTTGTCTGAGGCAGATGAGAAGGTCTGTATGAAGGGGATTCTATCCTCTTTGTTCAGTGTGTTAGACCCCCTGGTATATCAGTGTGTTAGACCCCCTGGTGTAAGCATTGGCCAATGGTGTATCGACCACTATTGTGGGGTAGCCCCTGTCCATGAATTTTTTGTGCATATAATTGATCTGTCGTGTCCGAATCGTGGGGTCTTAACAGATACGCATCACCCTGAGGAACTGCGATATGGGCAAGTTGTTGCGTAAGTGTAGTGGGTGGGCACTGGTTTAATGTAATAGTGTGTTTCTGTCCGTGGGTTTCGTATATACAGATGTGACAAATTTGTTATCTACTATGGAGATCAAAACATCAAGAAATGGGACCTCTTTGTCAGATATCACAGGGTTAAAAACTATTCCGTGAAATAAACCAGAAAATAAACCAGAAATAAAACAAACTCGTTACATAGTTGAGTATCACCAGACCAGATGAGGAATATGTTATCTATGTACCTTAACCAGGTTATAACATGCTTTTTAAACATCTCTGATTGAAAGACATGCTGTTTTTCAAGAAATCCCACAAATAGATTTGCAAACGCAGGGAATTGTATTCAATGGTCTCGTTCCCACCTTGGTGTATTTCCGCCCGTCCCTAACGCGCTACAAAACGGCCCACACCTGAAAAGGTACAGGTACTACTTTGGGCCGTTTTGTTGCGCGTTTCCATTGGGATACAGCCAAGTAGCCTTCGGAAACGCGCGACGGTCGCGCAACTTTTTTACCTCGAATCGCGGTACAAAAACGCGTGACGGTCGCGCGACAGACACGCATATGCAATAAGCCTAGGTGTGAACGAGACCTTATAGTCCTGCTTTCAACACTTCAGCAGGTCCAAACACAACAGCCATTCTCATCACTGCCCCTTTTTGTGAAATAGAAATATTTCCTGTGTTATCCACTTGCAATACTGGCTAGCACCAGCAGGTGGCACCCCTTTGCATGTCAATACGTTACGTTTCACAGGAAACCATGTACAGCGCAGATCCAGGACATTCTCTCTTCTCTATCTCTTTCTACATTACACACAGCTGGCTCTCTGCCAGCGCCAGTGGGTGGGATCTTCCTTTGCACACAGGACCTGACAGCGTCCTGTTACCATAGTAATGATCGGAACCGAATGGCTGCTGGAATATACAGCAGTCTCATGATGTTATAGGCTTAATTTTCTCCCACCAAGTAAGCTACTTACTCTTTGATCCATGGCTGATATGTGTTCATATGCAGCATTTCACTGATGGCACATAGTACTTTCCTACACTGAGTATACTGTATATGACAGCTAACATCTGCACATTTTTTTCTATGTTTTTTGGCGGGATTATGACGTCATTGTGATGTCAGAGGGTGTGTTTATTGGTGTTTTATGCAACAGTCTGTCTATTTATACCTAGATGTGATCACTGTACAATTGTCAATGCTAAAGCCTGATGAAGGGACCCTGTGTGGTCCCGAAAGCGCTTGTTTGGTCATATGACAAAAAACTTCAATAAATTAAGCTTTTGCTATCTTAAAAAGGTGCTGGTGACATTTCTACTATTTTCCTGTATAAAGCTGCCCTCCTAAAATATAACTCCTTCCTCTGCGCTGCCAAACAGACTTTTTTTGTAACTCTCATTAACACACTCTCATCCAGACCACGTCAACTCTTTTCTATTTTTAACTAGGGATGCACCAATACCGATACTAGTATCGATATCGGTGCCAATTCCGAGTATTTGGGCGAGTACGAGTACTCGCCCAAATGCTCCGATGCCTAGCACTTCCGGTATCAGGAAGCCGGGCAACGCTGCCCGGGTTTCCCGATTGGCCGGGAAGCGGCTCCACGCTCTCTTGTCACTTGTGATGAGAGAGCTGTGACGGACCTAGGGCTGCAAAGATTCATTGCCCCGGAGAACTTTGTGTGCTGGGGGTATTTTACAGTTTACTATTTTATCTGGGGAGAGCCGGTCACTATGTGACTTGATGGGAACCATTGTTCTAAAGGCAGCAGGTTGGCTGGAGGGGCCATTGTTAGAGCGATGGAATAAGCTCCTCTCTAAGTAAGACAATACAATGTGCACCTAGCTGTCTGGGGGAGGAAACTCTTCCATGTAACAATGAATGCTTATCTGATCCTGTCAGATATAAATTCTGTGTGCTCTGCCTCAAGCAGTTGTTGTTTCACTCCAAAGTCAGTCTTGTCTGATTCTTGGAGTAAGCCTTCCATGCCATAGTCACCGCTTTTAGTTCCAGCACCCAGGGAATAGGCTGAAGACAGAGATATCCAGTCGGGGTATCAGGGAGTCTGTCACATTGGTGGCAAGCGGTGGGATGATTCCCTGTATCTGGAACCTTCAAACCACCACCGGGACCTCATTGGATGGCGATTCTCTACTCCAGTCTTAAACGGAGCACCCTCAAGGATCTATTGGAATCCCGTGGACAAAGAGCCAGCAACAAGTCCAAGTCCACGCTGATTGCTGAGCTCATGGAAGGTGACAGGACCTGCGATCGGGCTAGTGAGCCGACCACAGAACGCATCGAGATGTCGGAGCTGCAGCGAGATATTCGGTGGCGATTGGCGCTCTATGCAACCACTCCACCGGAAGAAGTGATTACCCGGATCATCGCTGACACTACGCAGCTAAAAATGTTGGAGCTGCAGAAGGCGATCGGGGGCATTGCTGCAGCTGAGCGGGGATGCCGTAAGAAACTCTCATATGCAGCATTCCGGTCCTTCCAGGACGGTACTGAAGAGATCGACTGCTACCTGCAGGTCTTTGAGACACAGTGGCATTGATAAAGCAGACTGGGTCACCATCTTAATCAGCAAACTCTCCGGTCGTGCTCTGGATGCTTTTGAAACTATACCTGGGGAGGACAAAAATAATTATGAGCGGGTCAAGGAGAGACTGTTGGCCTGCTATGCCATAACTCCTGAGGCACATTGCATAAAATTCCGTAACCTAAGATGGAGGAAAGGCCAACCCAACACGGAATAGGCGCATCAGATGGCCCGCTCTGTCGACGCTTGGTTTTCCGGATGTCAAGCAACCACCCTCGCAGATGCCACACAGCTCATTCTCCTGGAACAATTTTATGAACAGTCCCCCATGGAAGTTCGTGAATGGGTCTGGGATCGAAAACCTCGCACAAATTTCTACTATTTTCCTGTATAAAGCTGCCCTCCTAAAATATAACTCCTTCCTCTGCGCTGCCAAACAGACTTTTTTTGTAACTCTCATTAACACACTCTCATCCAGACCACGTCAACTCTTTTCTATTTTTAACTAGGGATGCACCAATACCGATACTAGTATCGATATCGGTGCCAATTCCGAGTATTTGGGCGAGTACGAGTACTCGCCCAAATGCTCCGATGCCTAGCACTTCCGGTATCAGGAAGCCGGGCAACGCTGCCCGGGTTTCCCGATTGGCCGGGAAGCGGCTCCACGCTCTCTTGTCACTTGTGATGAGAGAGCTGTGACGGACCTAGGGCTGCAAAGATTCATTGCCCCGGAGAACTTTGTGTGCTGGGGGTATTTTACAGTTTACTATTTTATCTGGGGAGAGCCGGTCACTATGTGACTTGATGGGAACCATTGTTCTAAAGGCAGCAGGTTGGCTGGAGGGGCCATTGTTAGAGCGATGGAATAAGCTCCTCTCTAAGTAAGACAATACAATGTGCACCTAGCTGTCTGGGGGAGGGAACTCTTCCATGTAACAATGAATGCTTATCTGATCCTGTCAGATATAAATTCTGTGTGCTCTGCCTCAAGCAGTTGTTGTTTCACTCCAAAGTCAGTCTTGTCTGATTCTTGGAGTAAGCCTTCCATGCCATAGTCACCGCTTTTAGTTCCAGCACCCAGGGAATAGGCTGAAGACAGAGATATCCAGTCGGGGTATCAGGGAGTCTGTCACATTGGTGGCAAGCGGTGGGATGATTCCCTGTATCTGGAACCTTCAAACCACCACCGGGACCTCATTGGATGGCGATTCTCTACTCCAGTCTTAAACGGAGCACCCTCAAGGATCTATTGGAATCCCGTGGACAAAGAGCCAGCAACAAGTCCAAGTCCACGCTGATTGCTGAGCTCATGGAAGGTGACAGGACCTGCGATCGGGCTAGTGAGCCGACCACAGAACGCATCGAGATGTCGGAGCTGCAGCGAGATATTCGGTGGCGATTGGCGCTCTATGCAACCACTCCACCGGAAGAAGTGATTACCCGGATCATCGCTGACACTACGCAGCTAAAAATGTTGGAGCTGCAGAAGGCGATCGGGGGCATTGCTGCAGCTGAGCGGGGATGCCGTAAGAAACTCTCATATGCAGCATTCCGGTCCTTCCAGGACGGTACTGAAGAGATCGAAGAACCTTCAAACCACCACCGGGACCTCATTGGATGGCGATTCTCTACTCCAGTCTTAAACGGAGCACCCTCAAGGATCTATTGGAATCCCGTGGACAAAGAGCCAGCAACAAGTCCAAGTCCACGCTGATTGCTGAGCTTATGGAAGGTGACAGGACCTGCGATCGGGCTAGTGAGCCGACCACAGAACGCATCGAGATGTCGGAGCTGCAGCGAGATATTCGGTGGCGATTGGCGCTCTATGCAACCACTCCACCGGAAGAAGTGATTACCCGGATCATCGCTGACACTACGCAGCTAAAAATGTTGGAGCTGCAGAAGGCGATCGGGGGCATTGCTGCAGCTGAGCGGGGATGCCGTAAGAAACTCTCATATGCAGCATTCCGGTCCTTCCAGGACGGTACTGAAGAGATCGACTGCTACCTGCAGGTCTTTGAGACACAGTGGCATTGATAAAGCAGACTGGGTCACCATCTTAATCAGCAAACTCTCCGGTCGTGCTCTGGATGCTTTTGAAACTATACCTGGGGAGGACAAAAATAATTATGAGCGGGTCAAGGAGAGACTGTTGGCCTGCTATGCCATAACTCCTGAGGCACATTGCATAAAATTCCGTAACCTAAGATGGAGGAAAGGCCAACCCAACACGGAATAGGCGCATCAGATGGCCCGCTCTGTCGACGCTTGGTTTTCCGGATGTCAAGCAACCACCCTCGCAGATGCCACACAGCTCATTCTCCTGGAACAATTTTATGAACAGTCCCCCATGGAAGTTCGTGAATGGGTCTGGGATCGAAAACCTCGCACAGTGGACAAGGCAGCTGAGCTGGCAGATCAGTACATGGATGCCCGCAGGACCGCATGCCTGGAGACTCGTGCCGTCCCCCAGCCATCACCTGTATTGACCACTCGAGCCCCAGCACGCCAATCGGTCGTTCTTTCATCCACCCCTCGTACCACCAGCAGCATATCCACCCCGATGCAGGGTCCCCGGCGCTATGCCTGCAACCAACTTGGGCACATACAAGCCACCTGTCCCTGGAGGGCACCTCCAACTACCTGGACTAGACCTGCTACCAGCTCGGCGAGAGTGGCTACCCATTGTGTTGAGTTTGAGTCAGCATCAACATCTGCCAACTGGGGAGCTGAGGAATTCAGAGTAATATACGAAGCAAACCCAGTTCAGGCAGGACTGCTTCAGACATTTGCAACCACTCAACGGGATTGGGAGAAACTCCTGCCGCACCTCCTGTTCGCCTACCGGGAAGTGCCGCAGGAATCTACCGGATTCTCCCCATTTGAGTTGCTGTATGGGAGGAGGGTGAGGGGGCCTCTAGATTTGCTTAGAGCCCACTGGGAAGGAGCAGAGGGGGCTGAGGAGACTTCTGTTGTAGGGACCAGCTGAAGGAACTTACGGACATCGTACGCGAGAACCTTCAGACCGCAAAGGGACGGCAGAAGCGCTGGTATGACCGCACCGCTCAGGACCGTACCCTGTCTGTAGGGCAGAAAGTTCTTGCCCTTAAGCCGACCAAGTCAGACAAATTACAGGCTGCTTGGCAAGGACCGTACAAGGTAGTGCAGCAAATATGTGACTACCTACCTGGTAGCTAAATGTTCAGATGAAAGAATCCCACGAACCTTCCATGTGAACATGCTCAAAGCGTACCAAGGGAGGCCCGAGGAGGTAGCCGCTATTTGCGCTCCAGCAGCGGAAGACTCGGAGAGCCTTCCCCTTCCTGAGCTCCCAGAGCGGGTTAGGGACAGCGTAGGCATAGAGGCAGTGAGGTTCGATGAGCAGCTAGGGCCAGAGCAACAGGATCAGTTCAGGCTGGTCCTTAGGCAACGTCAAGACATGTTCTCCACTGCCCCTGGGTACAGTACCATGTCAGGGCACCGGGTGGAGACCCCGGGACAGCCACCTCTAAGACAAGCAGCTTTCCGGGTTCCTGAGGCAGTCCGAGAGAGTATGAGGATGGAGATTAAGGAGATGCTTGATTTAGGAGTCATCGAGCCGTCCAGTAGCCCATGGGCATCCCCAGTAGTACTGGTCCCGAAGCGAGATGGTACTAATCGGTTTTGTGTAGATTACCGACGACTTAATGACTGTACAACGACAGATGCATACCCCATGCCCCTGGTTGATGAACTACTAGACCGCATCACCCGGGGGAACTTTCCTGACTACCCTGGACCTATGTAAAGGGTACTGGCAGATTCCACTGGACCCGGAATCCGTTCCAAAGTCGGCATTCATCACCCCTTTTGGCCTGTGCCAGTTTAAGGTCATGCCATTTGGGATGAAGAATGCTCCGGCGACATTCCAACGGATGGTGGATCGACTCCTCGATGGCCTCCAAGATTATGCCTGTGCATACCTGGGCGACATCACGATCTACAGTGACACCTGGGAGGAACACCAGCTCCACCTGAGTATCGTGTTAGACCGCATCTGGGCTGCGGGCCTAACCCTGAAGCCAGAAAAATGTAGCATAGGGATGTCCGAGGTACAGTATCTTGGACATCGGGTGGGCTGCGGGCGAAAGCGCTCGTGAGGTAAGGTTACCTTACCTTAGTATGTCCAGCCTGTCACCCCCGGGGCCTCTCCAGCGAGAATGGGGCCTTCCTCCGGTACCCAGCCGGAGCCGTCTGGCCGGCCAATCAGGAAGCCAAGCGACGTGTAATGACGCGACACCCTGCTTTTTGATTGGCCGGGAAGATAGCTTCCTGCTCCCTTGTCATCTCATGACGAGGGAGCATGGAGCCGGCCTCCCGGCCAATTTCACTCTTTCACTCTCTACTCTCTTCCCCTCCTCTTCCTCTTTCTGTAGGGGTCCCCCAAGGCTCAGTCCTTGGACCCCTCCTCTTCTCCATCTACACCTCCTCCCTTGGTCAGTTAATAACCTCACATGGCTTCCAGTACATCTCTATGAGTGTCATCTCTATTGAGTGTCATCTCTATGCGGATGACACTCAAATTTATCTTTCCACTCCACAACTCTCCCCCTCAGTGTCCCTGCGTGTCACTAATCTACTAAATGACATATCAGTCTGGATGTCACAACATTTCTTAAAACTCAACCTTTCAAAAACTGAGCTCATGATATTTCCTCCACCCTGTGCACCTTCCCCCAACATTTCAGTTGTGATTGATAACACAACTATCCAACCCTCCCCTCATGCCAAGGTCCTAGGTGTCATCCTTGACTCGGACCTCACCTTTCTTCCCCACATCCAATCGCTATCCAAATCCTGCCACCTTCACCTTCGTAACATCTCAAAAATACGGCCCTTCCTCACCAATGACACAGCAAAACTAATCATACACTCTCTCTCGTCTTAACTATTGTAACTCCCTCCTCATTGGCCTTCCACTACACAGGATATCCCCCCTTCAGTCTATCATGAATGCAGCTGACAGATTCATTCACCTTACCAACCGCTCAGTGTCTGCATCCCCCCTCTGCCAATCCCTCCACTGGCTTCCACTCGCCCAGAGGATAAAATTCAAAATATTAACAGTCACCTATAAAGCCATCCACAACTCTGCCCCCGGATATATCTCAGACCTTGTCTCAAAGTATCACCCTAACCGTCCCCTCCGCTCATCCATTGACCTCCTGCTTTCCAGCTCCCTTGTCCACTCCTCCCATACTCGCCTCCAGGACTTCTCTAGAGTCTCTCCCATCCTCTGGAACTCCTTACCCCAGCCTGTCCATCTATCTCCCACCTTGACTGCCTTTAGGCGTTCCCTAAAGACTCATCTCTTCAGGGAAGCCTATCCCACCTCAACCTAACCACTGAACCTTCACATTCTCACATAATTAATTCCCACAGCTACCACAGCTACCTCATGTATCATTTCCCCCTCCTCTTTTAGATTGTAAGCCCTCAGGGGCAGGGCCCTCCTTACCATCTTGTCTTGAATTGTATTGTAACTGTAATGTCTTCCTTATATTGTAAAGCGCTGCGCAAACTGTTGGCGCTATATAAATACTATGTAATAATAATAATAATACTGGCATCTTTCCCTCCCTTCTAAAACATGCGCTAGTCACGCCAATACCCCCAAAACCCTCACTGGATTCTACCAACCTCAACAATCTCCTTACTCCCATTCATCTCCAAACTCCTATCTACAGCCACCTGAGCTGCCATTTCGCTGATAACAACCTTCTCGACCCCTTACAGTCCGGCTTTCGCCCTCTATACTCCACTGAAACCACCCTCCTAAAACTCACTAATGACTTGCTGGACAACAAGCTAGACAACTCCACTCGCTTGGCCTACAAGACCCTGCTCTCTTATGGTTCTCCTCCTACCTATCTAAGAGCTCCTTTAGTGTCACCTACAAATCTAACTCCTCCCATCCTCTTTCTGTAGGGGTCCCCCAAGGCTCTGTCCTTGGGCCCCTCCTCTTCTCCATCTACACTTCCTCATTTGGTCAGTTAATAACTTCACATGGCTTCCAATACCATCTCTATGCCAATGACACTCAAATCTATCTTTCTACTCCACAACTCACCCCCCCCAGTGTCCTTGCATGTCACGAATCTACTAACTGACATATCATTCTGGATGTTACAACACTTCTTAAAACTCCACCTTTCAAAAACTGAGCTCATGATATTTCCTCCCGCCTGTGCACCTTCCCCCAACTTTTCCCTTGAGATTGATAACACAACTATCCAACGCTCCACCCATGCCAAGGTGCTAGGTGTCATCCTTGACTCGGACCTCACAATCTTCCCCACATCCAATCAGTATCCAAATCCTGCTGCCTTCACCTTCACAACATCTCCAGAATACGCCCCTTCCTCACCAATGAAACCTCAAAACTACTCATCCACTCACTTGTTATCTCTCTTCTTGACTATTGCAACTCCCTCCTCGTTGGCTTACCTCTACACAGGCTATCCCCCTTCAGTCTATCATGAATGCTGCTGCTAGACTCATTCACCCAACCAACCGCTCAGTGTCTGCACTGGCTTCCAATAGCCCAAAAGGATAAAATTCAAAATATTAACAATGACTTACAAAGCCATTCTCAACTCTGCCCGCGGCTATATCTCAAACCTTGTCTCAAAGTATCACCTTAACCATCCCCTACGCTCTTCAAAAGACCTCCTGCTTTCCAGCTCCCTCGTCAACTCCTCCCATGCTCGCCTCCAGGACTTCACTAGAGTCTTTACACCGACTTGTCCATCTGTCTCCCACTCTGACTGCCTGTAGGTGATACCTTAAGACTCATCTCTTCAGGGAAGCCTATCCCACTTCAACCTAATCGCTCAACCATCATGTTCTCAAACAATTCATCCCCACACAGCTACCTCCTCATGTATCACTTCCCCCTCCCTTTTAGATTGTAAGCCCTCAGGGCCCTCCTTACCATCTTGTCTTGAATTGTATTGTGATTGTAATGTCTTCCTTATATTGTAAAGCGCTGCACAAACTGTTGGCACTATATAAATCCTGTATTATAATAATAATAATAGTTTGCGAGTTAACTTATTAATAGAGATGTAGGTGTCAAACTTGGGGCGTATTAGGAGCATATTTAAGCCCCTTGTCGAGCACCAGCATTTCTTCTTTACTAAGGATCGAGGAGCTAAAATTAATAATACCTTCCCCTAAAACCTCTTTCTTTTTCCTGTGTTGTCGACTTGATTATTATTATAATATTATTATTATACAGGATTTATATAGCGCCAACAGTTTGCGCAGCGCTTTACAATATAGGGCAGACATTACAATCACAATACAATTCAAGACAAGATGGTAAGGAGGGCCCTGCCCCTGAGGGCTTACAATCTAAATCCCCTCTTTTTTCCATATACATTCTGTCTCTTTGTGGTGCCTCTCGTCGCCAGTGCCGTTGGAACCGGGGTTTCCTACCTAAAAAACCCTTGTCTCTATTGGCATTATTTGGTCCAATGGGGTAAAACGATTATTTTTAGGAATTTCAAAGTCAGAATCTCTGTGAATGTGGGGAGTTCAAATATTTTGTGTTTCATAACCTGAGTCCCATCTATTACTTCTCCCACTTCCCCCCTGACTTCATGTTGTTCGTGGGGGGTTTCTGTTCCAACCTCTTCTCTGACCTCCCCTTGGGGCAAATGGGAATGATCTCTGCATTCTCCCTCTATAAGTGTCCTCATGTCCTTCAGTTTGTGTTTGTCTTGCAACATCATGGGCCAATATAGTCTCCCTAGGAGTAATCAAAGGAGCTCTCCCTCTCTCAGGGGATGTATTAGACGATGTTGGCTCTCCTTCTTCAGAGATTTTTACTTGCCATTTAAACACCTGTTTGGCCAAATAGTAATTTTTATCTTGATTGTATTTTTTTGCTTTTAATATTTCTCACTTCCTGGTCTGTTTGTTGAAGGGAACCTTTTATTTCATTAGATGCTGCAGTGTAATCCCTATTTTCCTGTAAGGGGTTATTCTTTTCCCGTAATTCTTCTATCTCCCTATTTAATTTACCAAGTTTCCTTTTCCTTAGTAACTTAAGCAATTCTAATCCACTGTTATTAAAAACAAAAACCATTCCTCCATAGATTCATTGTCTTAAAGACCATCATTAGGTGGTATATCCCACCTCAGACGTCTGGGAACAATTCCTTCTGCTAAATATTTTTCAATTGTTACACAATCCCACCATAATTGTATCTTCTTTTCCATCTTATGTTTTAATTTTCTCAAGAAAAAATTAATGTAATTTACCTTTTCTGCTCTGTGTAACAAAAAACCTCCTTTAAATGAACTGTCTATTTTCCATATAATCAAAAATATCCATAGTGGCTGCAGAGTGATATCAAAATAGAGTGATACATAAGTGAATAATGTGAAACCTTGCGCCACTACTCCAATCAAGTTAAGCAGCAGCGGAAATCTGTGTGGTCAGATATATAGTATATAGTTAATAATAAAAGCTGCACTCTGAATTTATCTACAAAAGTTTCAGATACAATTAATACTAGCCGTGAAACAATGTGTATAACTTGCACCTCAGTGCAAACCATATGTTGCTACAAAATATCCATAATAAAAAAATCAAATACAATAGATACTAGCCGTGAAACAATGTGATGCAATGTGAAAAGAATAACAACTAGAAAAAACGCATGTGTATAACATGCACCTCAGTGCAAATAATATGTTGATACAAAAATGTCCATAATCCTGGATCTTCAACAGTCCATTATGAAAATAGAAGATATAAAAGTGGATGAAAAGTATTCTCAGTCTCCTGTTACCATCAACAGAGAAACCTTATGAAATGCACCCAGGCCCAGATTTCCCACAAGACCAACTGAGACCCGGCCTCAGGGCAGCAGGGAGTAGAGGGGCAGCAGGGGTGTAGAATTCCCATCTCCCGATGCTCAGGACATGCAAAATGGCCTTCGGCCAGCTCGGCCCGCGCAGAGGACCCGGGGGTCGAGGGG
>NW_017308072.1:141968-184756 GCF_000935625.1 Nanorana parkeri
TGTCAACCGGACGTACCCGAGGCGCACCCGGGGTGCCGTCGAGGCCTTTGAGCCATCCTGCTGAAATTGACCCGTCACGCCGACGTGGACCCGCCATGCACCCGTTGAGCCGTTGAGCCGACGTGAACCCTTGCCACCCCCCAGTCGGACCGTTGGGACACCCCGAGCGCCAGCGGGGAGGGGTCGCCAGAGCATGCCCGCCGCCACGTGGACCTTTCCGTAGGTCGCGGGCGCACAAAAAAGTGCCAGCCCTCCCCCTTCCACCGCCTGTCGATACTTAGTGCACAGACCCACATGCGGTCTTACAGTGTCTTGGCTGCAAAGATGGAAAAAACTATACCAAACCTTAGAAGTTTCTCGAGATTGGACTTTCAATAAAAACAGAGAGTGATCAATAACGGGAGACGAGGTTGTAAAGCAGCGTTTACCAAGAGCACCACCAACAAGATGGAGCTCCAATTCCAGGCTAGTTCAGACAATCAGCATGTACCAATCTGATCTGCGTACTGTGTTCCACACTGAGTGAAAATCCTGACGGTTGGGATAATGAGACTCTGATGATGAGTCTCATCTTATCGGACTGTTTGGTTCACAAACAGTCCGATAACAGTTCGGCTATTTAGTTTAACAAACAAGTTATTGACCCTACCACTTGTGAACCATAATTTAACCCAGGTTGGTAGTATAATTCAGACTCTGCTTTAAAACGACTTAAAACATACATTCGGAATAGGTCTGACCAAGGACGACTTTCATCCCTGGCAATGATCTCTATTGAGACAGAAAGACTCTCAAAACTACAAGAAAGTAAAGAAGACTTCTACAACACAATCACTGACATCTTTGTCAAGAAGGATAGGCGAATGGACTTTATTTACAAGTAAAGGTAAGTAAAGGTGTGATACATAAAGCTCTGATACATAGCACTACGTATTAGTAACACTGGTAAAAGTCTAACTTTTGCTAGGAACGCCCCCAATTTACCTGTTTATTTAATGTTACTAGCCCATCTATATGTGCTCTGTTAATTGTATAGTCCTATTCCCTAGAGAGTGCCTAATTTCTCCTCTTATTTCTCCGCAGGGTTTTCATTCTCTCCAGAAAATACTTCTCCTGAGGAATCCTCATATTTTCAAGAATCTTGTTTCTATATTAGTTAACCAATCTATCTTGGATTTTTTTTCACTGTTTGTGTATTGGATTTTCCCCGGTTTAAGCTCCACAAAAAAAAAAAGTGTCCTCCGGCCAGCTCGGCACGCTCAGAGAACCTAAGTGTCCGCTCCAGTTCAAGCTCAACGAAAAGAAAAAATCCAGAAAAAAAAAACCAAGTGCCCCCCGGCCAGCTCGGCACGCTCAGAGAACCCAAGTGTCCGCTCCGGTTCAACGGGAAAAAAAATCATAAAAAAAACCCCAAGTGTCCTCCGACCAGCTTGTCATGCTTAGAGAAGCAAAGTGTCAGCCCCGGTTCAAGCTCAACGGAAGAAAAGACCCCAAAAAAACCAGCTCCGGTTCAAGCTCACCAGGAGGGGGCAAGGGGACGGGGGTCCACGCCGAGGGGGCACCTCAAGCCAGGGATTGCTGCAGGCACGTGGGCCTGGTCCTGGCAAGGGCTTACCCTTTGACCCGGGCAACAGGACCCGGGAGGGGTACCCACCCAGGGATTCATGGGAAAGTGCATTTTGACTCGTCGCCGACCGGAAGCGGTCCAGTCGCGCCATTTTGGGGAACGATTTGGGGCATTTACCTTCCTCATATGCCCCAGAGGCCGCCATGGCTGTGACCACTCGATGACAGAGCCAACTTCAAGGCAACTCCACTCTTATGGGGACCCAGGTAAGACCAAATCGCCTACATTACCCCAACTTGACAACCCTGTGTCCTGGGATTCTCCCTCTGACGTTAGGCAAGAGACTCAGAGTGACCCTACTTTATCTGGTTATAGGGACAGGGCGGGCAAGGATCCAGGGGGGTTGGGGAAGACAGAATAGAGTGGGAGGGGGAGTTTCTTTATCGTTACACTGAGGGGGTGGGCACCGGGAAGCGACGGTCCCCACAAACAGCTATTCGTACCCTAGAAATACAGACGGGAGACCCATAAGACCCAGAGTCAGTTGTCTCGTGCTTTCTTCTGGCCCAGGTTACATGCTGAGGCGCGAGAATACTGCCGGACCTGTGAGACCTGTCAGAGAGTAGGGAAGACAGGGGATCACCCAAAAGCCTCTCTGCAACCCCTGCCGATCATTAGAGAACCCTTTAGCTGGATAGCAGTAAATATTATAGGCCCACTGGCCCGCCCCAGTGCCACTGGGAATAAGTATATTCTTATGGTGGTGGATTACGCCACCCACTACCCGGAGGCCATTCCCCTATCCAATATCCAGGCTAATACAGTAGCCAATGCCTTACTGCGGGTATTCACTAGAGTAGGGTTTCACCAGGAAATATTGTCCGATCAGGGTACCCAGTTCGCAGCAGCTCTGGCGTCTCTGTGGGATTAAACCCCTGCAGCCCACCCCCTACCACCCGCAGACTAACGGGCTGTGTGAGAGATTAAACGGGACCCTGAAGCAGCTGCTCCGGGCCTTCATGGAGAGTAGGAAGGATTGTGAGAAAATATCTTCCCCATCTACTGTTTGACTATAGAGAGGTACCCCAAGAGTCCACGGGGTTTCCCCATTTGAGCTGTTGTATGGGCGAAGAGTTAGGGACCCTTAGACTTAGTGAGGGCCCAGTGGGAGGGTGTAGAGCAGTGGTTCTCAACCTGTGTAACCTCAGGACCCACATTTGTCCTTGGTCATTAAGTCGCGACCCAAGTCGCACTGCGATCGGACTTTCGATGGGAGGTGCGTTTGGGATGCCATTCAAATGAATGGCAACGTAACGCACCTCCCACACCAGAAAGCGTGGTAGGTGAGATTGCACGATACAGTGCTTTAATCACACGGGACTGTGCGATTATTGCACTGTCCTAGTGTGAATGGGCCCTCAAAAACACTGAGACTCACACAACCACGAACATTCTGAAACACATACATTTCCCCCCAAAAATTATGTTTTTTAAGATCCAGACAGTCCCCCTACCTTACAAGAACTGGAGTGGATCCTCAGCCTGAGTCCAGTGTTGCTGCTGTGCTGTGACGGAGCTCCATCCATATGTGCATTGCTTGTGTGCCCTGTAGCGGTGCCGGGAGCCAGAATGTGAGGTCACTCTAGTCCAGGCACCACTACAGGACATACAAGGGAGCTGTATGAATGGATGGAGCACCCTCGCAGCCATAGCTGTAGCCCACTATGCCTCAAGCTTGCAGTTGGTGCCGGGCAGCATATTTTGGTGAGAACTGGCAGTGGTGCAAAAGGTGGTGGCTGAGGAGCCTTTCACCTAGAAAGCACGTTGTGACTCTCTGAACATGGGGTCGCGACCAACTTTTGGGTCACGACCCACCAGTTGAGAACCAAGGGTGTAGAGGATCTGGAAGGCCTCCCCATCCTTAGTTATGTCTTGGAACTCAGGGAGTGACTCCAGGAACTTACTGATCTAGTCCATGAGAATATGCAATCGGCCCAGAGTCAGCAGAAGGTTTGGTGCGATCGGTCTGCGCGGAATCGCACCTTTTGTGTCGGACAGAAAGTCCTGGTACTAAAACCCCTGAAGCAAAATAAATTACAGGCCTCCTGGCAGGGCCCCTATCAGGTGGTAAAACAGCTGTGCGATACCACCTACGTGGTCGCCAGCTGTACGATACCACCTACGTGGTCGCCAGCTGTACAGACACAAAAATTAAGAGGACGTTCCACATTAATATGATGAAGGCCTATCACGAGAGCTCCCCGAAATCAGTAGCCATTCTGGGGGGTGGAAGATATTCGCCTAGGAGATAGGTTAGGATCCCAAGAATGAGAACAGGTTAGGGAATTACTCCAGGACCGGCAGGAGATGCACTCCCTGGGTACACTCACATAGCTGTGCACAAGGTAGAGACCCCCGGACAGAAGCCCCTGAGACAACCAGCCTATAGGATTCCCGGAGCTGTGCGAGAAGGGATGAAAGCAGAGATTAGGGAGATGCTTGAGTTAGGGGTGATCAAGCCATCAGCAAGCCCCTGGGCTTCCCCTCTAGTATTAGTCCCCAAACGGGATGGCACGACCCGGGTTTGTGTGGACTATAGGCGACTGAATGATTGTACTGTGACAGAGGCCTACCCTTTGCCCCGAGTGTACGAATTGTTGGACAAAATTGCTCAGGGACACTATCTGACGACTATTGACTTGTGTAAGGGCTACTGGCAGATTCCCTTGGAAGCACATTCCAAAGTCGGCCTTCATCACCCCGTTCGGCCTTCACCAGTTTCAGATAATGCCATTCGGGATGAAGAATGCTCCGGCTACCTTCCAGCGGATGATAGATCAACTCCTTGATGGTCTGCAAGATTTTGCATGCGCATATCTTGACGACATCGCAATCTATAGCCAGACATGGGAGGAGCATCTCAGACATCTGGGAATAGTGCTAGATAGGATCCGAGCCGCAGACCTGACCCTGAAGCCAGACAAATGTAATATCGGGATGTCTGAGGTGCAATATCTGGGACATAGAGTGGGATGTGGGAAGCAGAGGCCGGAACCTGCAAAAATCGAGGCCATCCTAAACTGGCCAGTTCCCAGAACCAAGACCCAGGTACTTGCATTTTTAGGGACAGCAGGGTACTACAGGAAGTTGTACTTCACTATGGTGACATAGCCAAACCCTTGACCGATCTGACCAAAAAGACTCTCCCTAGACAGGTCCTGTGGTCCCCGGAGTGCGAGACGGCGTTTCATCAGTTAAAAACCGCCCTAACGCAAGCTCCAAGCTCCACCCGATCCTACCAAACGTTTTGTCGTCAATGCAAAGTAGAAAGAATAGGTTACCAGCACTCAAAATGATTTCAAAAAGATAAGTCCTTTTTATTGGACATACGTGTCACAATAGTCAAATAGCCAACGTTTCGGGGCCACGCAGGGTCCCTTCCTCAGGGCAAAAGATGTGACCACATCTTTTGCCCTGAGGAAGGGACCCTGCGTGGCCCCGAAACGTTGGCTATTTGACTATTGTGACACGTATGTCCAATAAAAAGGACTTATCTTTTTGAAATCATTTTGAGTGCTGGTAACCTATTCTTTCTACTTTGTGCATTACACGGTGCCATCCGTGGAAGTTACTGCAAGCACCTCATCTCTATTGGCCGGGACTGCTGAAAGGTGTGCGGAGAGCACCCTCACCAATTACAACTTGTCGTCAATACAGACGCCTCCATGTTCGGACTGGGAGCCGTACTAAGTCAAGTTGGCGACGACGGGAAGAGCACCCGGAGGCGTATCTCAGCCGCAAGTTGTTACCCCGTGAAGTTGGATATGCTGCCGTGGAAAAAGAGTGTTTGGCCTTAGTCTGGGCTTTAAAGAAATTGCAGCCCTACGTGTATGGACGCTTTTTTACCGCCATGATGGACCACAAACCCTTGATATGGCTAAACCGGGTGGCGGGAGAGAATGACCGATTACTAAGGTGGAGCCTGGCTTTGCAACCATACAATTTCACCATACAATATCGGCCAGGGCCTCAAAACGGGAATGCGGATGGGTTATCCCGGGCAGACGGACCTGGAACCTTAAAACTACTTTTCCAACATCCTCGAGTTGACCCGTTCGGGGTCCCAATGTGGCTGTTGGACTGTTTCCCAGGGGGGAGTATTGTCATGGTCATTGGAATACTTTATCTCCTGGGACGTCTCTGTGTCATTATACATATCAGCCCTCCCATTAAAGCTATCGGACCAATCCCTGCTGACCCTGTTTCAAGTCTTCATTTGCATGGCCACACATATCAGCCCTCCCATTCAAGCTATCGGACCAATCCCTACTGACCCTGTTTCAAGTCCTCATTTGCATGGCCAAGAGGACTTAAGTGAGGACTAGCAGGTACTTTAGAATTGACCAATAGGAAGGTGGTGGTTTGGGTGGGGTGTTCAAACTGCTGTGTATAAAAGTGTGTTGTGTGCATTCAATAAAGGAGATTCCTGTTTGAACTTACATACAGCCTGTCTGGTGTTTGTTCTGAGCTATCACAACTGTATTCGAACAGCACATAGCTGTAGTTCGAATCCCGGAGCCTCGGACGACCGAGAAATCAGATGTTGCGGTCTGACATCTGATCCAGTAGTCGCAGAGGAGTGCCGGGAGAGTGAACCGAACGAGCAGGGGCTCGTTACAGCACTGATGTATTGCATGTCACCCACAGCCCTTTGGCCGCATGTTTGGATAGTGGTAATGAAGGTTCAAGTGGTGCAAATATTGTTTGGAATGGTGTTAACCCCTCTGTTTCCCCTTTGCTGGGGTTCATGGCCTCAGACATTTTTGCCTTTATACATGCCTCAGGGGCTAGGGAGTTTGATGTGCCTCAGGGTTCTGTGCTGGGTCCCATATTGTTCAACTTATTTATTAATGACATCGGGGAGGGTGTTAACAGCGATATTTCCGTGTTTGCGGATGACACCAAAATAGGGAGGGTAATAGACACGGACTTAGACACTATAACATTACAGGAGGACCTGGATAAAATAGGGGAGTGGGCATTAATGTGGCAGATGAGGTTTAATGTCGATAAATGCAAAGTAATGCACTTTGGAATTAAAAATAAACAAATGGGTTATACAATTATGGGTATGCCGCTGGGGAAGTCAGAAATGGAGAAGGATTTGGGGGTCATTGTAGACCACAAACTGAAAGGTAGTTTGCAGTGCCAGGCTGCTGTAAACAAAGCTAGCAGGGTCTTGTCCTGTATTAAAAAGGGGATGTATTGCAGGGACAAGTCTATAATTTTGCCACTTTATAGATCATTGGTTCGACCTCATCTGGAGTACGCGGTCCAGTTCTGGTCACCAGTACTAAGAAAAGATGTCCTTGAGTTGGAAAAAGTCCAGCGAAGGGCAACCAAACTAATTAGGGGTATGGAGGACCAGAGCTACGAGACGAGGCTACTAAATTTAAACATGTTCACATTAGAGGTGAGGAGATTAAGGGGGGATATGATTTCCATGTACAAAATGTTTAATGGTGGTAGCAACATTAGCGATAAACTGTTTAAAATTAACTCCGTTACAAAAACTAGAGGCCATCACCTAAAATTGATGGAAAAAAAATTCCAGCACAAGGGGCGAAGGGGGTTCTTCACAGTAAGATCAGTTAGGGTCTGGAACTCACTGCCACAGGCGGTGATTTCAGCAAATAATGTGGAATTGTTCAAGAAACTTTTGGACGATTTCTTAAGGGACCGTAATATACAGGGGTACGGGTACTCCTAGAATGAGATCCTAATAGGTTGGACTTGATGGACTAATGTCTTTATTCAACCTCAAATACTATGTAACTATATGTATACTTTCTTACTTCCCAGCTCTTAGACCACTTTTGGGAGGGATGGGCGAGGCCCACAGACGGGAAGACTCCATGTGGGGGAGCTTTGTGGCCATTCCTGTTTCCTGTTAAAACAGGTAACATTCCTAGTGCGTAATGAGACTCTCGGTTGCGGACGTCTTGGTCTGGGCAAAGCATTCAGGGATGTGAAAGCCCCACCTGATAAAATCCTCGATGAGGATGGGATTTGGACAGGGGGTGGACCATTCCTACGGTGTTGTGGGATCGGGGTATGGTTCAGCACATGCCAAATTCTTTCTTCATTGGCTCAGATAGTGTCCTGTTTTTATCCCGGTCAGCCCAGGACTTGCCACCGATGTGTGGGGCAGTGGGACATCTTAGGGATACGTGCAGGGAGATTCGGTGCCATCTATGTGGGGTGGTAGGGCATTTTTATCATGCATGCTCTGAGGCTTTGCACAACTTGGAGTCGGTTTGGAATGGGGAGACAGGGGATCGGGTGGAACCCGGTGGGGTACAGGTGCCTGTACCGACTCATCCCCCTTGTGTTGTTGGGGTTCCCCCGGCCAGTACTTTGGCTGCCCCTCCTCTTACCCCTCTTCTTGCCACTACAGCGGTGGTCGGGGGTGGCATCCTGTGTGGTGGTGCCTTCTGAGGGTGCTCCTGCCCCTAGTTTGGTACCTGTAGAATTGGGTGGCTCCTCCCCTCCTTCTGCTGTTAGGGTGATCCCTTCTGTGTCAACCCTCGGAGATGACTGTTTTGAGTGGTACACAGTAAAGGGTAAGGCCCCGTTCACACGTAGCGATTTATCACGTGATTTCCGCCGTGATATTGCGCATTTTTGCCGCGCGATATCGCGAGAAGTCGCCGGCTAATGCTATTCAATGGAGCTGTCTTAGCTCCATGTTGCGCGTCGCGGTCGCAAGTCGCTTCTACAGGACCCTTTTTTCGGCGGATTTTGCGCGATTTTGCTTTTTTCTAATGGAGCCCAACGGAGAAGGTCGTGCTACCGTCGTTGGATCGTCGCTGGAACGTCGCCCCGAAAGTCGTGCTATCCCGGCCGCGCCGATCCGCTGCAAAAGGTATGTCGATATGTGTGAATGGGGCCTAAGGGTAAAAGGACTCCCGTTTTGGTCCAACCCCCTTCTCCATCGAGTATGCCTGCTCCTGCTATAATTTCTGGGCGCCCCCAAAGGGGGACCCAGGGTAAGGTTTCTGGTCCTGGATCTCCAAAGGTTCAGAGACTGGCCCCCACCAACCGATATGAGATTCTGTCCTCTAGTTGGGCGGATGTGGCATTGGATCGGGAGATGGCGGATCTGATGGATGAGGGTGGTGATGCCAATTAAGAGGTGTCCCTGGGTGATGATGTCCCTTTACCGCCAGGGGTATCAATTAAGCGGTATCCTTCTGATGAGGGTGGTGTGGAGTCTAGGAAGAAAGGAAAATCTCGTCCAGCTTAATCATTCATGGCTATGTACCCCGTGCTCTCTGTGGCTACAGTGAATGTGAATAGTATGCTGTCAGGTGCGGCCAGGTTTTCTGTGTATGATTATCTTAGTAGGTCGCAATTTGATATTATGTTGCTACAGGAGACCAGGTTGGATAGCCTGGCAGCATTGCATTTGGCTAAGCGTGAGTGGAAGTGGAGGCCATCATATTTTTCTCTAGCCACAGAGAGGTACAGGGGAAGAGCGGTTCTCTTTAAGAACGCTGATGTTGTCATTGGTCGAGTGATTGAGCTACAGAAAGGACGATGCGTGGTTCTTGATGTCTCGCTGGGCAGGCAGCCCCTCTGCATTATCAACTTCTATGGCCCCCATAGTAAGTGGGAGTGGAAGTGCCTGCTTAGCCAGATAGAGCCCTACCTCTATACGTCCAAGACCCTTCTCTTTGGCGGTGATCCGCAAGACAGGAAAGGTCCCACTGATAGGCTTGGATATGATTCCATATTTCTAAAAAGGATGGCTAGACAGGCAGGCTTGGTGGATGTGTACATTAAACACTTCCCCAATCCCACGGGTGGTTTCACTTATTACCAAGGTAGAAGTGAGAGTAGGATAGATAGGATTTATGTTAAGGAGGGTTTTACGGTCTCTGCACCTGTGCTGAGCCCGGTGGAATTCTCCGATCATCACCTTTTGTCTTGTCAATTGAACATCTGGGACATCCCACATAAGGGAAGAGGGATCTGGCGGCTTAATTCGGACCTCCTGTTGGAACAGAAGCTTTTGAGGACCATCACCTTTTGTCTTGTCAATTGAACATCTGGGACATCCCACATAAGGGAAGAGGGATCTGGCGGCTTAATTCGGACCTCCTGGTGGAACAGGCTTTTGAGGACTTCCTCCACGACCAGATGATTTCTGCCAAGCGAAGTCTGAGTGGTGGGAGATGGTGAAGTCTAGGGCGTGAGGCTTGTTTCGCAATCTTGCCCGGAACGAGCAGGCCACAAGGTATACCATGTATCTGGGCTTGCACAGGAAGCTGGACAGCTTGGTTTCATGGGGAGGTGTCCCTGATGACATCTCAGCGGTCAAGTCTTTGATGAGAGGTTATCAATATGACAGGTATGCTTCTCTTGTAAAGGAGAGGGGCCACAGGTCTTACCACTAATCCGATCCCTATCTCAGTTGCAAGAAGAAAGAGGGTACTAAGACCATTACCTGTCTGCGGAACACCGAGGCGAGTGAGCCCTTGAGGAGTCTCTTCAGGGGTTACAGAGGGTCCTCCGCGATTATTATATTGAGCTTATCCGAAGGAGGAGACCCCTGGGGGAATCGGGCCGATGGTTTTCTGGGGAACCTCATACCCCCTGATAATGTGAATATGTCTCCGGATGAGTTGCTTAGTGAGATTACTATTGAAGAGGTCACGGAGAGTATTATGCAGCAGAATAGGAACAAGTCCCCTGGTCCTGACGGACTGACGGTCGAGTTCTACCAGCAGTTCTGCACTCTCCTGGCCCCTCACTTGGCTGAGGTGTATAATGAGAGCCTTGCTCGAGGATTATTACCACCCTCTATGAGGACTTCTGCTCTGATCTTGTTAATCAAGCCTAATGTGGTCAACACGGCGGATATGGGAAACTGGCGGCCCATATCCCTGCTTAATGTTGACAGGAAGGTTTTGGCAAAGATTTTGTTAAAACGCATGCAGGGCTTGGCGAGGGATGTCCTGTCCGCATCGCAGTTTTGTACTGTGGGGGGCAGATCTATCTTCGATGCCGTTTTCGAGGCTAGAGAGGTGCAGGGCTGAGGAGTGGGGGAAGTACCTCCTGGCAATTGATCAGTCCAAAGCTTTTGATCGGGTTGATCAACGCTACCTGTGGTCGGTCTTACGGAATTATGGCTTGCCCGGGAAATGTATCAATTGGCTTATCACCGTGTATAGAGGGGTCGAGAGCTTCGCCCTTGTAACGGCTGGAGGGACAGGTCCTTTCGGGTTCGATCCGGGGTCCGGCAGGGCTGTCCTCTCAGCCCGCTCTTGTACGTCTTCGCCATAGATCCCTTCATCCGAAGGGTTGAGGCAAGTTCATTGCAGGGAGTGGCCAGGACTCCGGAGAGGCCCCTGAAGATTGTGGCTTACGCGGACGACATTTTTGTTGGACTATGGCCATATCCCTGGGTTAAACTTGGGATGGTTGGCAATTTGTGGTTTATGCATGTTCTAATGTGCACGTTAGAGGCTGTGGGTATAGGTAGGGTGGGTTGTGCCTTCGCTTGTTCATTGCTTGAACGAGTGTTGGCATTGCCTGGTCGTGTGCACCTGTGTTTGGTGTTGTATTTGTTTTGGTTATTTCTGTTTATCCTTGTTATCCCTGATATGTGCTGGATTTCTTTGTTTGTTTGATTATTTTGAGTTGCTATTTATCTTTTCAATAAAAATATATCCAGCTCCAATAGCGTATATTTAAGTTGCTGTAGTTAAAAAGCTTGTAGTTGGATCTTGGGATCGAGCTGACGGTCCGCCGCGAAGCGAGCTACCACCTGTCCCAGCCCCTGCCTCTCGGTGCCTCCCCGATGCTCTTGACTGAGTGTCCCGGGGTCCCGAAGTGTTTACTTTGAAAAAATTAGAGAGTGTTCAAAGCAGACCGGTCGCCTGAATACTTCAGCTAGGATACTTTACCGATACTTTCTCTTAAAGGGACAGGTCACATTTTTTCTAAAGCAATACAAACTAATGCTTTAAGGTCACTTTCTTAATATTATGATTCAAGAGATGACGAGGGAGCATGACGCCGGCTTCCCGGCCAATCAGAATGCCGGGCGCTGCGTCATTACACGGCGCCCGGCTTCCGGATTTGCTAGCTTCCTGACCAATCGGGAAGCCGGGCAGTGCATCATTGCACGCTACCCGGCTTCCTGATTGGCCTGGAAGTCGGCCCCATGCTCTCTCATCACAAGTGACGAGAGAGCATGGAGCCATTTCCTGGCCAATCAGGAAACCGGGCAGCGTGTAATGATGCGCTGCCCGGCTTCCTGATACAGGAAGTACTCGTGCTAGGTATCGGAGCATTTGAGTGATACTAGTATCGGTATCGGTATCGGTGCATCCCTAATATATATATATATTGACTACCAGTGTGAGTAAATCTCTGTTAAGAACTCAAACTAATTAATCACCATACTAATGTATATAACATAGTGAATAAGTAAGTGATCCAAACAAAAGTGAATTGGATAAGCATGTATATAATAAAAGAGCAAGTTGTTCTCTAATCACTGGACTTCCACTAGCAATTTTAAAATCAAGAAATCAGTGTGAGATTTTTTTTATAGAAAAAAAGCACCCCCAAAATATTGTTATGTCAATGTGTGCAGTATTGAATCACATTTACTAGGCCTTTTGAACAGAACCATTTTAAAATATAAAAATCAACATTACATTGTACTGTAGGCTGCATTTCCAAAAGTAAAGACTAGGCAGATTTTATTGTGAACAGCGTCCAAACGGGACACCCAATAGTGCATGCAGTCCACTCGCTTTGAACAGTGTACTGGGCCTTATTTTGAACTTGCCCCCACCAGTCATTTTACAATCTAGAAATCCTCATTTTAATGTAATTTGTTTGCTGGAAAAAGTCCCAAAATATAGTTGTGAGTACATGCATAGTCTTTAAAAACAGTATTAAACTCTCAAACCTTTATTCAAAAATTTATCAAAATCAAACAAATAACTTTCCCAGCAAAGTACGTCTTTATATATTCACCCAAGCATTTATAGTCATCATGATTCCAAACAGCTGGGCTCAACTCTCTGAGTTTTGCTTCCCTGAACTTACTTTAGAGTACGAGATCACAAGGGACAGCAGTTCCGCCCCTGCTGTGATTGTATGTGCAGTTCAGCAGCCAATCACTGGGTTTCAACCAGTGGTGTATGCTTGGATAGGGTACATATACTGGAGAGAATTGTCATGTGCTCAGTGGAGTCTAGTGCGGGACCAGCCATGGAGTAGTTCAGGGCTGGGTGCTGCCCAGCTTAGCCAACCCCTGGGCTAGGCCAAAGCCTGGGGGTGGGCAGAGGCTGGAGTGCGAGGAAGAGTTTCACTAGGCCTCAATTATGGAGGAGGCCTGTGCCGCTTTCAGAGGAGGAGAGCCAGGGAAGATGATGGCTACTGGAGGTGCCTGGAACAGAGGACCTAAGGAACAAGTCTGGTGTCTCTCCTGCTGAGGATCCGTGCTCACCCGTGCTCATCTGCTACTCAAATCCCTCTTCACGGTACTACAAATGGATCTACACTGAGATGCTAGGGGTCTGGTCAGTCTGGAGCCTATGTCTGTTATACTCTGAATGTCTAGGATCCCTATACTATCTCTCCCCAGTATGAAGATGTTAATAAAAGTTATTTAGCATTGCATTACTGGAGTGGATAGCAGCTTTGTGGGCACTAGAAGAGGGTGGTTAAATGCCAATGGGGCAACTGAAGACCAAATCCCCTAGACAACTAGTGATGTCCTGGGTTATTCTGGCGGCTCCTTCGGGGGTGAGCGCTACAGCACAATGAAGATTTCTGTGTTTGCACTGAAGTATCACAATTTGTGCATTTAATGCATTGATTTGGTTTCATGTCACAGTATTTTTACTCACATTGGTATATGTATAAGTTATTATCACTGAGCTAATTTAGCCACTAAAGTTTTGTATTAAGTGAACTAGTAAATTTTATTTTAATGCTGTACTTTTGTAGTATATAAAATCTGAAAAACAGATGGCTGATGCTGAAAGGCCCAAATCACTTACAGGTCTGGTACAGTGTGTCTTGATAGGAAAAGGTGGAACCTTGTCTTTAAGATTATTAGCTTGTTGATGGTCTGTCTGCGCCACAGAGAAATGCTTGAACCAGAAGCTGGTTCTCCTTATTGGGACCATCAGGAATAACAAAAAGTCAGTTTTTCTAATGGGCCAGTTTGGTGTTAAGAGAATCAATGGAATGCCCTCATTGCCAACTGTCCATGCCAGGAATATGAATGGTGGACAAGGATGGAATGTAAATTTCTGCCCAAGACAGAATTTTTTTTCTGATTTTCTTTCAGCAGCAAGACTTCTAGTGCCTCCCTGATGATTACTGTATGCTATTGATGTGGCTATGTCTGAATGAATCCTGATCGGAAGGCCAGCGTTGAAAGGACAACTATATCGCTCAAAGCTCAAGTGAAGGGATAAAAAGTAAAAAGTCTGTGGCAGGTTTGACCCCGGGGTTATCACAAAGTAACTCATCATCCAGTATGTTGATCCGAAGACAAGCTACTCCGAGAGGGTGTTCAGGACTCCTCCCATGCCTTTCGGCTTGCATCTGTCATAAGAATTTTCTAGGGTATTGGAAGGAAGTATGTCCCTGACTAGGTCTGGATTCGTGAGCTACCAGATTAGATATAGTCTGGTATTTGATGTCGGGTGCATAGGTTGGCCCAGAGGTTGAACCTTCTTGTCCCACAGCCAGAATGCTGGGTTACAACTAGGGATGCACCGATACCGTTTTTTCAGTATCGAGTACCGATATTTTTTTTCTGGTACTCGACGATACTGAATACCGATACTGGAGGTCCCATTAAGGAAGCCATGCGACGTGTAAAGACTCGCCACCCGGCTTCCCGATTACCAGGGAAGCCGTCTCCATGCTTCCCATCACTAAGTGATGAGGGAGCATGAGGGAGCATGGTGCCAGCTTCCCGGCCAATCAGAAAGACGGGTGCTGCGTCATTACACGGTGCCTGGCTTCCTGATTGGTCAGCTTCCCGACCATTTAGGAAGCGGGGCAGTGAGTCATTACATGAGGTGACGAGGGAGCATGGAGCCGGCTTCCCAGCCTGATACCGGAAGCTGAAGTATCGGGCCAGGCATTGGAGCATTTGGGCGAGTACGGGTACTCGCCCAAATACTCAGAATCGATACCGATACTAATATCGGTGCATCCCTAGTTACAACTATTTGGAATGGAATAGAGTGAATGGGATACCCTTAACTGAGGCTACTACCAATTCCAGAACTCTCAGGCAACTACTGAACTGTACATTCCAAATCTGGGAGTAGAGAGTTCAGAGTTTGTTTTGTGGAAGTTGGATTGGGCTTTATCGAGAGTAGGACCCAAATACTCAAGAGATAAGTCTGTTCCATTGCAAATTTCTGAAGGCTTAGGATCCAACCAAACCTTTGAAGTGCCTCAACAGTTCACATCACATTGTTAGCCAGTGTCTGTGTCAACTGTTCTCTTAACAGGAGATCGACCGCAATGGGAATGCCCTGGTAATGTACTGTATTACGGCTAGCACCGGAGCTAGAAAATGGGTGAACACTTGAAGACAGATCAAATGGGAGGGCTATGAACCAGTATGCCTCATTCACACGAGAAAAGGCCGGCACGTACAGCTCCGTGCTGCATGCACGGCCGTATCAGGCAGCTCCCAGGAAGGACAGGTGCTGCGTGTGATTAGTATGAAGCCCCTGTCCTTCTCTATGGGAGTACACGGCCATACACAGCCCTATGCTCACCTCAAGTGCAGGATCGTACGGGTGCAGGTGTCCCGGCACGGACGCAGACAGGAGCCACTGACGTGCAGGGCGGGTGAGCGTAGGGCAGCGTATGGCCACGTACTCCCATAGAGAAGAACAGGGACTGCGTACTAATCACACGCAGCACCTGTCCTTCCCGGGAACTGCCCGAGACGGCCGTGCACGCGGCACGCAGCTGTACGTGTCGGCCTTTTCTCGTGTGAATGAGGCCGTAGTGTTGTGTTCCTACAGCAAAGTGCAGGTATGGTTTGCTGGAAATATAGGGACATACAAGTATGCATTATTAATGTCAAGAGAGGCTAGAAAGTGTTGGTAGATTTCTTTCACAATTTTTGAAAGCTCATTAATATATTTAAGGCTATTAGTTTACCTCATCTCCTTACAATTTCTTATCTCCTCTTTACTCTGCTCCTAAGAGGTACCCAACACTTTCATATTTCCTTCAATCCCTTGACCCAATACTGACATTCACTCTATTATTTGTTAACCACTGTTAATCTTGTATATATTATGATATATTGACCTTCCTGGCTTCTTCCATGATCTAAGAGCTAATGTTATCTCTGTCTTTTCTTGTCTTGTGCTTTGTTCTATTGTAGACATTTTGCCCTCCTCTTCCATGTGTCTTTTATGAGGTTTAATTTATTAATTGGTAAAGACTACCCTCACCCCATCTGACTATATATTTAGTTGAGCATGTGAGGACATCACAGCAAGGGGCCTGTCACGGTCATAAACGTGCGACATTTTAAACACAGCTCTTTGAATGAAGACACAAATAAAAACACTTTTAAACAGTTCACCACCACAGACTGCAAGTGTACATGTATTTCTCAATCTAGCTCTTTTACACAGTTTCTCAAACTTTCCACCCTCTAAAATGCTCCCCCTGACTTTCCTTTTCACAATACAGCCCTCACTCCTCAAAAGCTATCTCCTTTACCCTCCTCGCCTCCCCACAGTTAACACATTTCCCCCTCACTCCTGCCAATACCCTATTGTACTCATCACCTCCTAGAAACACAATTAGTAACTACCCAGATCTATGAGCTCCAGATGGTCTGAGACCTCACCCCTATTAAGGAATATGTTACAAAAGATCCACATCAAAGTGAAAGTGGGGTTTTATGAGGCATCAGACTTAAATTTCAAAAATGTGCATACATTGTCTCAATTCTGCCTTATTGCCACATTAATTAATGTATAAAACTACGTTTAACCATGTGCTATGTTAAAAGTTATGATGTTTCCAACTTTTCTGTATATTCTTCACAGGCGCATATGGGGCAGGAGAGCCGGGGGAGATGAACAGACGTATCTAGCAGTCTGAGTTCTGGAAGAGAGTAGGAGTGGATCCTCTTTTTATAACACTGATAAAGATAAACAAGCTCTCCTGCCCCATATGCGCCTGTGATCCCGCCTTACTGATTCCGAGGAAATAAGGGGCTGGAAGTGGTTTGCATTGATTCCTTTTGTTTTAAGTGGATTCTTGCCTCATTTCTTCCCTGAGGAAGCGCAACTGCGAAACATGATGGAAGTATATGAATTATTGCCACTATGAATAAAGAATATACAGAAAAGTTGGAAACATCATACCTTTTTACATAGCACATGCTTAAACGTAATTATATACATTAATTAATGTGGCAATAAGGCAGAATGGAGACAATGTATGTACATGTATGTTTTTTAATGGAATCTATGAAATTTTATGCAATTGAGAATACATTTTGTACTCATCACCTCCTGCTTTTTCTGAACACACACAAAGTCAAAACATACTTCCCTCATCCTTCTACTTCTCCTCAGCTCTGAAGATATCCCTCCTAATCCTGGACCTCTACCACCAAATTATCAACCCAACATCCAACACTCTCCTTCATCTGACAGCAGTCACAGCTGATTTTAGTTCCCCTGATACTAAGGACTAGTCCCCCCAGTGGTTAAAAAGAAGATGGAGTTGAAATCTTATCCCCAGAATACACTTTTCAAGTTCTTCCTACACCACCCTCCCTGTCCCTCTCCTCTTTTGAAGCTCACTGTATTCATGATTTTGTCCCTAGTTTCCTTGAGGATTGCTGTGATTTATCAGCTTCTTGGACTGGCTTCATGCTTCCTTAACTTCTCTGCCTGACTACCCTATTTTCTCTCTTCTGAAATACCCATTATCCTCGCTGATGTTGACATCCCTATTATATTGTAACACTCCAGCTACCACTAAGCTATATAACAATGCAATATGCAATGACACACACTTCGACTCACTTTGAGGAAAACAGCCTTGACCAAGTATTCTCCCACCTCTGCACTCCTTGAAACCTTTCCAACATCCTTTTTCTTCACTCTGATCACAACCTTTTTTTTGTTCAAATTCTTTATTTATAGTTGCCATAGCAGGAGTACATGAAGGACACATGACCAGAAATGCAGGCTATATGGCTCAGGACCATGTATGTACACCTGTCAAAATAGACATGTGCATCAGCAAAAAATTTGTTTAGTTTCGTTTCGATTCGGATTTTGCATTATTTCGTTTTTCAGATTCGGATCCGAAATTAAATTCGGATTCGGACGAAATTAGTTAGCGGTAGTTCGGTCAAAATTTCGTTTTTGGATGTGGCGTCATGGCTCGCTCCGCCCATTTGACATTCTCAGCTGTCAAATGCTACATAGCAATCGGGAACTCCCAAATGCTAGTCGAGGGTTTCCGAATGCTATTCGGGTCTGTGAGCCGAGGTGTCATATGAAAAGCATTAACACACCTCGGCTCACAGAAAAGCATTAACACACCTCGGCTCACAGAATGTCATATGGGGGTATTGAGCCGTGACGTCACGGCTCGCTCCGCCCATCTGTTTATTTTCGGGCTGAATGTCATTTTGCAGCGATTTTTCGTCAGGATGGGACAGTCTTTGTGCGGCGGGACTTTTTATTATTGCGGTGGGTCGACGGGGGTCGTGCACCGTGATTGAATCTGGATTACATCGATGGAGCCATTTTTTATTTTTTTTTAAATTAAAGGAATAGTCAAAAATTTACTGTTTTTTCCCCTCATTCCTCATTTACAAGGGGGTGGTATCTGGGTGCCCCCTTATTTAAAGGCGTTCCCCGATGCAAATAAGCCCCCTTGCCCGCAGACCCCCACAACCACCGGGTCAGGGTTGTGGGGAAGAGGCCCTTGTCCCCATCGGCATGGGGAAGACTACCGCTAACCTAACAGATTTCGGGAAATCGGGAATTTGGATTCATTTGCATTCGTTTTCAGCTGTAATTCGGAATTCGGATGCAAAAAAACGTGAGGTACCTCACGCTTTTTTCCCCCCCATCTTCTGCAGACTGTAAACATTGTTGTTGTTTTTTTTTCTTCTAATGTCATTTTGCTGCAATGAAATTTCGTCCAAAAAAATACATTTCGACCGGACTACCGCTAACGAATTTCGGGAAATCGGGATTTCGGATTCGTTTGCATTCGTTTTAGCTGTAATTGCATCCGAATCTACGAATTTCCGAAATTTCTGTCTAATTGAAAACAATAATCAATGGAGGATAACAAAACCCGATGACATAATGCAATCCGTATTAACACAGGTCGGTGTTTGCCTCTGTACTCCTATTGCATTTTAACAAATTTACAACATGTATAAAACCACAGCAAGAAGGGAAAACCGAAGAACAAAGCAGAGCAAAAGGCAAAAAAAGAGAGAAAAGGGTAGAAAGAGAGTTAACAGAACAGGAAAAGGGTAGAACAAGGGAGGGAGAACTCTGCAGGCCATCTTTCTCTGAGCCTAATAGAGACTTATATTGAGAGGAGAAGGTGAACTTTAAAACAAAAAAAATCATGTCTTCCTGTTGGGGAATCGTTGTCAATTCTTTCATGTCTTGAACCAATAAAACCATGGCTTCCTGTCGAAGAACTGCTGTCCATTCTTTCATAGTATACAACTCTTGAACTTTTTTGCACCAAAGAGCAAGGGAGGGTGGGGAAGTCCGTTTCCAGCAAAGCGTCACACAAACTCTCGCTGCATTGATCAAATGAACCAAAAGCGATTTCCTATAACGACGTCTCCACAACAGGTTTAAGTGGGGAAGATATGCAGCAGGGCAGTCACCCAGGTCATCACTCGTCAGTTTCTTGGACACGCAACCTAAACAGCTGAAGTACTGGTCGTTCCCAGAAGACATGCAACATTGAGCCGTGGGCCTAGTTACATCTCCAACAGTGGGTGAAGACTGCAGAAAGATCATGTGAATAGTCTCAGGGACTTTGTACCATCTAAACAAGATTTTGAAGCCTGATTCCTGTATCCTGCAGGCCATGGAAGCAAAACAGAAAATCTGGTCTCTTTGGGCCTCAGATAGGGAGATTACCAAATCTCTCTCCCGTTGCCTGAGATAATCAGGAACATCTGTTGTAGAGGGCCGGTTAAGCAAAGTATACCAGAGAGAGAGTGTGTGGAGTAGTGCTGGGCTGGATGTTCGAGTCGAACATGAGTTTGCCGAACACATGAAGGGCACATATGGCCGTTCGGCGGTCGGTTCGACCGCTGAACGCCCCACAAGGCAATGCGCTTTGTGAAGCCCTAATTGGCTAAAGGCTTGCCCAATCAGGGCCCAGTACTCTGTAGGAGCCATGATTGGGCAAAGTCATGATGACTTTGCCCAATCATGGCTTGCCTGTCAGATGATGTAAAACTACACAGTTGGGTAGAGCTAGCTGTCACCGCTAGCTCTGCCCAATTGTTTATGTTTTGCCGGCATCTGTTAAAATGGCATTATGCGGTGGGTGTACGTCGCAAGCAGACGGGACGGCTGTCATCGTTTTTTTAATTTTTATTATTTCTATTTATTTTTTATTTTGTTGAGTTGTCGTCGTGGACAACGCTGGATGTCGTGATTGACCCTGGATTACGTCGGTTGATTAATTTTTGTTTTTTTCCCCAAATAAAATATTTTTTTCAAAAGTCTGGACTTTTTATTTACAAATTTTATTTAACCCTTTAGTGAATGGGTAGGGGTACAAGTACCCCTTACTCATTCACAAGAGGGGGAGGCGGCCTCTGGGTAATCAACTCCCCAGGGCTTGTGGGGAAGAGGCCCTTGTCCCCAGGGGCGACCCTGGGAAAGCACCCTCCCAGTGGCGAGGGCATGTGGCTGGTATGGGAGAAGGGTGGGCACTCGCTTCCCCCCCTTTCTGACCTGGCCAGGCCTGTGCTCGGATCAAGGGTCTGGTATGGAATTTTAATTTTATGTTACCCCCCCCATTTCTGGGGGTGGGGTTCCTCCTTAAAATTCATACCAGACCTTAAGGGCTTGGTAGGACTTTAAGGGGGAACCCCACGCTTTTTTCTTTAAATTTGGTCCCTCCTAACATTCCTACCAGACCTAAAGGGTCTGGTATTGTTTGGGAGGGGGTATTGTTTGGGAGGGGGAGGAAAAAAAAAAGGCAGGTTAAGGGGTCCCCCACAGGCATGATATTTAAAGGAATGTTTCATTGTCATTGTAACCCATTAAGTGATGTTAAAATCAATGATCCTTTAAAAACTGTATTTTTAAAAAGTTTTGTTTTCATTGATTAATGTCCCCCAGGGCAGTACCTGGATCCCCATACACTTTTTATGGCCAAGAACTTGCATATAAGCCCTCTTAAAGGGGACAGTTGTTTTTGAAAGTTCTAACCCCATCGACTTGCATTGAGTTCGAATTTGAACTTTTTGGATGTTCTAAAGTTCGAGTTCGAACCAAACTAGTGTGGAGTAGAGGCGATGGTTCTAGGCACAAAGCCTCAAAAGGCGTAGAGCAGTCTCATAGCTCCTCAGGTTTGGATAGAGTAAGTGTCTGAGCTGGGTTACCCTCCAATAAGGGAGTGATGGATCCACCAGAGACTGGATCTCTGGAACTGAGGCCCAAGCTCCTGAGGAGATAAAATGACAGGCCCTGAATTTATTTGCTTGGACTACAGGTTTAAAAGCTGGATCTAGATGGCCCAGGGTGAAAAGAGGGGGCCACTAATTGGGGAGAACAGGGTAAAATTTGAAGTTCCACTGAGAAGGCCTCCCACCACGACCAGGACTCAGGACCAACTAAGTTGCGCCATTCGTGGGATGGTATCGTGATTCTAAGCTCAAAGAATTTAAGAGCCAAGGAATACCAGAGAGGGACTGGTGAAGTTGGTACTGTTCCACTTGAACCCAGAGTTTGAGGGGTGCATGTTTGCACCAATCCAGGGTCCTGGACAAATGGAACGCCCTATAGTAGAGAACCAGATCAAGAAATACGCGCTCTTGTGGTGTTATCCTTAGCCTCTGTTCCCGGAATGAAGCCTGCTTGATCTAAATTAATAGGCTTTGGTAAACGGGGAAGGAGATGATTAGCGAGGATTTTCATAAGCATTTTCATGTCAACGTTAAGTAGGGAAATTAGGCAAAAGGAAGGACCCTAAAAAGTGAGTTATGAGCTCGGACAAATACGGGATACAAGATATCCTGAAATGTATGATAATGAGCTGTAAAGCCGTCCATGCCCAGGGCCCCTTAATGAGAGGGCATGGATTTTAGGGTGAATAGGAATTCAGGCTCTTCAAGAGATGTCTGCTCTGCAGCAGAGAGCTTGAGTATGCCAGAGCATTAAAGATAAGCAGAGATATATCTTTCAGCTTTGCAAGGTCCAGGTTTTGCGATAAAGAGGTGGAAATGTTGTATGGATCCTTATAGTAAGCCATAAAAGCTTTGAGTAATGTCCCTAGACATTAGGGACATACATATACTCTAGTGCCTCTGCGGCCTTTAATGGAGGATATATACGATTTGGACCCCTCCTTCCTAAGTGTCCTAGCCAAAAGTCTCCTGGACTTATTCCCAAATTTGTACCATGTCCTGTGACTCTTGGCCTGCTGAGCCAAAACTCAGTGTAGTAAAAGGTAGTTTAGGTGCTCTCTTAGGATTTTTAAGTCCAGAGCTGCAGATTTGGTGAGGGTTTGCTTATGTCACATCTCACTGCCTTGAATCTGCTCCAGAAGGGAGGATATAGCCTCCGTCCTCTCCCTCTTAAGCCTTGAACCATGCATGATCAGAAAGCCCCTTCAAACACATTTGTGGGATTCCCAAATAAACAACAGGGCTATGGAGCCACCATCGCCCTCAGACAAAAAATTAGTCAGGTCCCGCATTAGGGAACCCACTACAACATGGTCCTGAAGAAGAGACTCATCGAGCCTCCAACGGTACGCTAAGGTTAGGATCATACTCAGAGCAAGAGTAAGCGAGGTCAGACCATGGTCAGACAATGTAAAAACATCTATGTCTGCCGAGTCCACCTTTGAGAGAAAGCTCTGTCCCACTAGTATATAGTCATGCACTTCTGGGTGTAGGATTCCCCACACATCGACTAGGCAATACTCATGTAGGACCTGTTTAAAGCGTTTGAGGAAGGAAAAGGAGTGGTGAGAAGCACCCCGGGAGACATCCAAAAGGGGGTCCAAGGTAACATTGAGGTCCCCCCCAAGGTTCAATACCCCCTGTACAAACTCACCCAAGTTAGAAAGGAAAGTCTCCAGGGCTGTGATATGATTGGAATTTGGCAAGTAGATATTGCCATGGTGACTCTCTTCCCATTTATAGTGCCTTTCAAAAATAGAAAGCGCCCCTGGGCATCCGCAACGTGATGCAAGTAGGCCCAAGTTAGGGACTGGGAGAGGAGAATACTCACTCCCCTAGACTTTCAAGATGAATTAGTGCTATGAAATGCCACAGGAAATCTATGACTCTTCAACCTGGGCATCATCCTCTCTCTAAAGTGAGTTTCTTGTAGGCAACATCAATACAACATCTGGGCTGCTCAAAATCACTTGGTTTGGGCCTATCTAAAAACAAGAGAGTCAACCTAAATAACTATAGGAAAAGCTGCCCCCACAAGGGTCATATAGGAGACATAGAATCCCAGTTAAAGGGGGGACCCAGCAGGGTAGATAATAGGGCCATCTGAGTGTCTCCAGCATCAGGGGGGTGGAAAATAGTATAAATTGAGGTATTAGATGTGCTGTATAGAACATAAAATGTAAAAATGCACCCCCCAGACATACAGTAAGGGATGGGAGCCCAGTAGAGAAGTAGTAGGTGCAGTGCTTCCAAAAGGAAAGTAGTTCCCTAATCGGGAAGGGGACAAGATAGTAAGCAGTAAATCTAAAACACACTACTTATAAGATTCCACAATCAAGTCTTTGCATCAAAATTCAATCCATCAAACCCTGAGAGACGAGTCCCCCGCAATGTGAAATCTTACATGAGGTAAAGTAAAGGGACCAACACCTCAGGGCTCAGAATGTATAAAGTGATATAGCATTGAGTAAGCATCAGCACACTTCAAAAAGTAGGGCAAGTGCGTCCTGCATATGCAAAGCCCGCCAAGGTGAGGAGAGAGAGCAAAATCATAGAAATGGACCACAGGGGGCCCAGGCTAGCATCGGATCAGCCACATGCAGGACACAGGCCACATCCGGACTCCACGTTATACTGCGACACGATCAATATCAGTGGAAACAAGAGCACAGATAACAGATACATTAAATAAGACAATCCAGTAGGTGTCCATGGCTGGGTTTTATCCATTTTATAGGAGAGGTAACATCCCAGGGAACAACCATTCTTAAACCGATGGAAAAGAATGTCTTCAGGAAACACAAAAGACCAGAATCCACTGCAACATAAAAATAAGCCGAGTCTGTTCAACCATGAGTTTTCGAGTTACAGAGCACTTGTTACAGGCATTTGAAAAAAGTGGCAGAATAATAATAATAAATATAGCTGCAAGCAGCAATAAAAGGTGGCCAAGCAGTAGAGCCGGTCATAGCACATGAGAAGACATTGTAGTTAGAGAGAGGGAAAAAAGGACATGATTTAATAAATTATAAAAAAAAAATCAAATTCAAAATGGCCGCCGACCTTGGTGACCTCTGGAAGCCATATTATATTTGGCAGTTATGATGTTGAGTTATCATATGTATAACAAGTTTAACATACTTCACTAGTGATATAAATGCACATTTATGCAATTGGATGCAATGTCATAAAGTGATTGGCTTGTGGCGGCCATATTGATTTGGGGATCGGGCCTGGTTTTACAACCGTGGTAGAAGTGGTAGCTGTGGATATATGTGGAACGTTTTGAGTTATTCTGATATATGGGTTCAGAGTTTAAGTTGTTTGCAGAATATTGCACCATCCAAAATGGCTGCCAAACCATGTGGTCACTTGACTTGTAATAAACGTATATGTCTGCAGAGCTCAGAATATACTTATATAGCAATTTGTATATCTGTAGCTTTAGCGTTTATGAAAAAACAGATGTTTGAAAATTGTTAAAATAGGTTTGCTTAAACCAAGATGGCCACCAGAACATGCGACCTATGACCTTTATGTTGACATAGATTAAACACTACACATTTCTCTACCATTGGGCCAAATTTCATGAGATTTTACATAACGGTGTGGTAATAATTAGCATTAGAAAAAAAGAGCATCAAAATGATAGAAATATTTGTCGAATATGACATAATTCAATATGGCCGCCGACCCATGTGGCCAATTGACTTGTAATGATCAGCTATAAGTAAAGAGCTCACCGTAACTTCAAACAGCAATTTGTACATCTGTAGCTTTAATAGCTCCTGAGAAACAGATGTTTGAATATGCAGCTGAATATAATCAACTAAAACAAGATGGCTGCCAGGCAATGTGACCTATGACCTTTATGTTCCAGAAGATTAGGTATAGCATAGAGCTGTACCATTGGGCCAAGTTGCATCAGTTTATGAGTAACACTGCACCAATTAGAGGCTTTTGAATAAAAGGCCATAACAATAATAACACTATCTAAATATTATTGGCTTGCAGCGGCCATTTTGATTTTGGGATCGGGCCTATTTCTACAACCGTGGCAGAAGAGGTTGCCCTGGATATATGTGCAAAGTTTGGAGTTATTCTGATAAATGGTTTCAGAGTTTAATTTGTTGGCAGAATATTGCACAATCCAAAATGGCTGCCAAACCATGTGACCAGTAGAGCTACAATGAGCACATGTGGCAAGAGAGCAAATCATAAGCTCACACAGCAAGTTGTACATCTGTAACTTTAGCGGTTCTGGAGATACAGGTTTCTGAATATTTGCAAAAATTGTCGCAAAAACCAAGATGGCTGCCACATCATGTGACCTATAACCTTTGTATTATAATAAGCTCTGCAGAGCACAGGGCTCTACCATTGTGCAAAGTTTCATGAGTTTTTGACTAACAGAGCACTTGTTACAGGCATTTGAAAAAGTGGCAGAATAATAATAATAATAAATATACCTGCAAGCAATAAAAGTGGCCAAGCAGTAGAGCCAGTCATAGCACATGAGAAGATATTGTAGTTAGAGAGATTAAAAAAAAAAAAAAAAGGACATGATTTTATGAATTATATATATTAAAAAAATCAAATTCAAAATGGCTGCCAACCTTGTTTAACAGTTTAACATACTTCACCAGTGATATAAATGCACTTTTATGCAATTGGATGCAATGTCAAAAAGTGATTGGCTTGTGGCGGCCATACTGATTTGGGGATCGGGCCTGGTTTTACAACCGTGGTAGAAGAGGTAGCCGTGGACATATGTGCAAAGTTTTGAGTTATTCCGATAAATTGTGTAGCACCTTGCTAAAAAGGAGTGCTAGATCATATATATAGTCTATGTTCAGTTCAACTATGACAGAACAATCTGTGAAGCTGTGTCTGCCTGTGGGTGGGTGTGTTACCACACAGGGCAGAACAGCCAATGAGGATTGCTTTGGGCATTTATGTCTCCCAGCCAATCACTGTACTACAGTAGCAGTGATGCATGCTGGGAGAGGATATAAATGCTGAGTGTGGCTGATGCAACAGTCTCTTCCTCTTCCCCTCTCCAGGGCTCTCCTGGCCTGGGGAGGATGCCTGCTGCTGAAGAGATAGAATGGACTAGGCCTAAGCCAGGGGCCTAGGCCTGGACACTGGGGCCGGAGCCTGGAGGCCCAGTGGTCAGCCACTCATGTCTGAGTTGAACCTGAACAAGATCCTTGACAGTACTGCTTGCCAGAAGTTCTCCACACAGATTGCCGGTGCGGCTTAAAGGTCCAAGTCTGTGGTGGCAGCAGTTACTTTGCTCTGATTCAAATACAAGGAGTCTACCTTCATTCTGGATGTGCCTGACCCTCTTCCCTCTCTCCCTGGAGTTACAGCAATAAAGAGAATCATCTTGGAGGTATTGTCTGGACTTCAATCTGTCGGTAACCACTGGAAGTGGTAAGTGCTATTGGGGCAGCCATGTGTTTTTAATAATCCCCTAGACAGGCTATGGAAGACCCGATCATTTCAGCGGCTCCTTCGGGGGTGAGCGCTACACTGGGGTTTGCCCGTCCGGGATCTTCCGAGCCGTTTTGTGATATTTTTTTGCTGCGGTAACCCATAGCAACCGACATTGGGATCGGGGGATTTTTGCCCAAGTGTGCTATTTTTGTGCTCTAATCACCCCTAGCAATTCAGGAACTGTGTCATGTGATCGTTTGTGCTATACAGGAAAGGAAAATGTGCGTTTATTGATGAAAATTGTCCTTTTCAACTAGTCACAAGTTCCTGCCAGGAGGGAGAGGGTTAAAGGCACCCAGAGAAAAGGCGCGTGTCTCTGTGTGGGCGGAGATGGCGCCAGAAGTTTCCAGAACTGACCGACCTGTGGGTTGGTGAGGGGAGGAGCCAGCGCCTGCCTGTTGGTTCCCACCCTGTTCTTTGGCGCTCAAACCGCTGTGAAAAGGGAGGAGTCTGCTTACTCTGAGTCACGCCCACGAATCCTGCACGTGTGTGTGAGCAGCGCGAGGGAGTGAAGCAGCATCGCAAGAACGTTTCCAGCATCGCCAGAAGTTTCCAGAACTGACCGACCTGTGGGTTGGTGAGGGGAGGAGCCAGCGCTTGCCTGTTGGTTCCCACCCTGTTCTTTGGCGCTCAAACCGCTGTGAAAAGGGAGGAGTCTGCTTACTCTGAGTCACGCCCACGAATCCTGCACGTGTGTGTGAGCAGTGCGAGGGAGTGAAGCAGCATCGCAAGAAAAATGTCTTTCCTATACCGCCCGTACACCGCACCTGCTGCTGAGGGTAGCATTTTGGGGCTCGGCTGAGCCCTTCCCGAGGCCCGACTGGAGTGGTGCCCTATGGCCAGGATGCCGTTGTGGATACCGGCCTACGCCTGGAATTGAATGGTCGCATTGCCCTATGCGCTATGGGAAGCCAAGAATTGACTGTCCTTTCCTGTGGCAGTTGTGGGAAGATTTGTATGTATATTCGTGCCTGGACAAGATGTGAAGGCTGCGGACAGTTTCTACTAACCGCTGGGAAAGAAAACCTGCCGTCCGGCGTCCTTCATGTGGATTGGGCCACCGGGTCCACCCAAAGAGAACCTGTTGGTGTTTCCTCAACTCTGACCGGAGACACCAATCCCATTTTGAAAGAAGCGAATACCTCTGCATCAGCTGAGAGGTCACGCTATTTCACCACTAGACAACTACACTATTCCCGTGCACGAGCCCGCGGACGAGTGCTTGGTGCAACAGAAGAATACCAACGCTCCCGGAGGCCTGACCAGCTCTTCTGAAGGTGAGGACTCTGGGGTTGTCAGTGCTGGGATGATTGTGAAAGGGGGAACCCCTGAACCACCTCTGTGTAGTGTGAGCGAGTCTGAGCGGGGGAAGGGCAGCGTTATGTCCCGTCCCAGGCCTCATTGGAGTGATGCATCTGATGAGGAGTGCAACCTGGCTCAAGTCTCTGCTCTGGAAGAACCTGACCCCACAGAGATCTCTGGCAGAATGTCAATCCCAACCAATGCTGTGCGTGTGAGAGAGAGAGGAAGACAGGATTGTAAGATCCAACTACCTGACCGTCCTGTTCTGGAGGAATCCCCGCCATGTACAAAAGCTCAGACTGTTGCTCAAACTATGTCCGATGCTGTGTATGTGAGGAAGTCGCCTGACTCATGTGTTCTGCCTGGGCCCATCCCTATCTGTCAGTACATTCGCTCTCATGCCTGAGAGCTATAGGTAGACTCCGGGACGTAGTCTAAATTGGTGGGGGGAGTGTGTAGCACCTTGCTAAAAAGGAGTGCTAGATCATATATATAGTCTATGTTCAGTTCAACTGTGACAGAACAATCTGTGAAGCTGTGTCTGCCTGTGGGTGGGTGTGTTACCACACAGGGCAGAACAGCCAATGAGGATTGCTTTGGGCATTTATGTCTCCCAGCCAATCACTGTACTACAGTAGCAGTGATGCATGCTGGGAGAGGATATAAATGCCAAAGGCAGCTTTGTGAATAACCAACCCGAAGTGAAGTAAGCCGAATGCCGTTCAGCTATTCACTTCAGGCTTGTACAGCTGATTTCAGCCGTACACCGACTGAAATCAGCCGTATAGCGGCTTGCTTGCGGCTGGGTCCGGGTCGGCCGAAGGAGTTTGACTCAGCTAATTCAACATCTGGATCAGCTTAGCCGAACCTCCGGCAGGCTACTCGTTGTTGTTCGGCCTATTCTCATAGGGGCCAAACAGCAAAAAACATTAAATTAACTGTGGCAGCGCATGGCAAAGTTTGGGACTCATTGCTGGGCATTGTGATACCTTGTGTTGCAATTAAATATACACCTGTATAATTTTATCACAACACAAACACCAAAACAATTTTTTACATAAGTCGATTATTTACAGTTTTGCATACCTTAATTTTTGTAGCTTTTCGCAAAAAGGTGCAATTACAAATTTGCTAATATTTTTTATTTATTAACTCAATACGCTAGTAGGTGAATCAAAAAACCATATAATCGTGTTTGTGAACTACAAATCATAAAAAAAAACCAAAAAACCCCCCACATCAATGCAAGTGCCGTTAATCAATAAAAAAACACGACACTGTAATAGTTAATAAACATGTGTACGATTATGAGGTGATTTTTAACCAAGTGCTTCTAGGTGTCTCAGTGTGTAAAAATAAAGTGGATCAGTCTATACACATTAAAAAATCCTTCACTTTTTTTATACCTTCACCTTCATGTGCAGTAATACCATTAAGTGACAAATCATATTCGTGAAAAAATTCAGGTGGGTAAACAAAAATACAAACGAAAATAATTGTGAATGATAATTAATTGTGCTAACAAAAAATATATATAAACAGATAAACTCTCTGTAATATACAGCTCCGCTTCAAAGCCAACGGGGCAGGTCTACCATACCAAGCACGTTTGTTTTCAGACTGGCCGAATGTGATTTTTTGAATTTTAAAATACATTTTAAATAAACTATTTTTGGAACTATTACCCAATGAAAGATTTTTTCTTTGCATGATTGTGGGAATACTTTACACTGAGGACTGATAGTAAAGAACGAGATACGAAAGACGCCGCAGTAACGGTGTCCCATCAGACAAAGCGTTTGGGGCTGTCTGTTACAGCCGAAAGTTTGGGGTGAGTACGCACTCTATTAGGGGGATGTATTGATCTTAATACAAACCCCAGGAAAGCACTACTCTACCGAACATTGGAAGGCTCTGCTATTTGGCTTTGAAGCGGAGCTGTATATTACAGAGACTTTATCTGTTTATATATATTTTTTGTTAGCACAATTGTCATTCACAATTATTTTCGTTTGTATTTTTGTTTACCCACCTGAATTTTTTCACGCATATGATTTGTCACTTAATGTTATTAATGCACATGAAGGTGTAAAAAAAGTGATGGATTTTTTAATGTGTATAGACTGATCCACTTTATTTTTATACACTGAGATACCTAGAAGCACTTGGTTAAAAATCACCTCCTAATCGTACACATGTTTATTAACTATTACAGTGCCGTGTTTTTTTATTGATTAACGGCACTTGCATTGGTTTTTTTTTAATGATTTGTAGTTCACAAACACGATTATATGGTTTTTTGATTCACCTACTAGCGCTGTTAATTTGGTTTAAACATCTTCAGACCCAGCGGTCTTTAATACAGCAGCTTGTATTTTACATCACAATATTTATTTATTAATATTGATGTGTTGACACGATACACTAAAAATTCATCACATTGACTTTGCAGTATTTAATATAAGTAATGTGTTAAGGAAACACTATTTTGGTTTAAATCACTGCCACCTGTATGATATACAGCTAATTGAACTCCTAGCGCTGCTTATCTTGTTATATCAATAGGAAAAAATTGCAAAAATGGCTTGGCCAGCTGATTTGAAAAATGTTCCGGAGGGCTTGGCAGGGAAATTGTTCCAAATTTCATGAGTTTTTACAGAACGGTGTGGCAATAATAAGCATTTGAAAAAAAGAGTATCAAAATGATAGAAATATTTGTCGAATTTGACACAATTCAATATGGCCGCCGAACTATGTGACCAATTGACTTGTAATGTTCATTTGTGAATGCAGATCATACCATGACTATACACTGCAATGTGTAGATCTGTAGCTTTATCAGTTTCTGAGAAACGGATGTTTGAATATAGAGCTGAATATTATCACCTAAAACAAGATGGCTGCCAGGCAAAGTGACATATGACCTTTATGTTGCAGAAGATTAGGCATAGCATAGAGCTGTACCATTGGGCCAAGTTGCATCAGTTTATGAGTAACAGTGCGCCAATTAGAGGCTTTTAAAAAAAAGGCCCTAACAATAATAACACTATCTAAACACCATTGGCTTGCAGCGGCCATTTTGATTTTGGGATCGGGCCTATTTCTACAACTGTGGCAGAAGAGGTTGCCCTGGACATATGTGCAAAGTTTTGAGTTATTCTGATAAATGGTTTTAGAGTTTAAGTTGTTGACAGAATATTGCACAATCAAAAATGGCGGCCAAACCATGTGACCAATCTCTATTGGTCACATGGTTTGAGCTATAATGAGCACATGTGACAACAGAGCAAAGCATAAGCTCACATAGCAAGTTGTACATCTGTAGCTTTAGTGGTTCTGGATAAGCAGGTTTTTTAAATATTTGCAAAAATTGTCGCAAAAACCAAGATGGCTGACACATCATGTGACCTATGACCTTTATATTGTAATAAGCTCTGCAGAGTACAGGGCTCTACCATTGTGCAAAGTTTCATGAGTTTTTGACATACAGAGCACTTGTTACAGGCATTTCAAAGCAGCGGCGGAATAATAATAATCTTAACAGATGCAATAGGTGTCCTTGCAACTTCGTTGCTTGGCCACCTAATAATCTGAACAGATACAATAGGTGTCCTTGCAACTTCGTTGCTTGGCCACCTAATAAAAATAATAATAATCTTACCAATAACAATAGGTGTCCTTCCAACTTTGTTGCTTGGCCACCTAATAATAATAATAATAATAATAATAATCCAAATAATAATAATCTGAACAGATACAATAGGTGTCCTTGCAACTTCGTTGCTTGGCCATCTAATAATAATAATAAACATCATAATAATAATTATAATAATAATAATAATAATAATCTGAACAGATACAATAGGTGTCCTTGCAAGTTTGTTGCTTGGCCACCTAATAATCTGAACAGATACAATAGGTGTCCTTGCAACTTCGTTGCTTGGCCACCTAATAATAATCTGAACAGATACAATAGGTGTCCTTGCAACTTCGTTGATTGGCACACTAATAATCATCAGCACAATAACAAGAGGTGTCCTCGCAGCTTCGTTGCTGGGCCCACCTAATAATCAGCAAAGGTCAACGACCTGGATACCATTTTCTGAGCTACAACAAGAACATGACCATCTGAAAATTGAATATGATAAGATAAGGACAGAGCGTGATAAGTTAAAGCAGGAAAATGAAACATTTTATAAAGAACTGTGTATATTAAAAGGTAGAGATAGCAGAAGGTGGAGGTCCTTCAGATCTCACTGCCATGTTACCCCTTTAACTTTTGTGTAGTGTGCAAATTACACCTTTATGGCAGTGGGGGTAAATTAGGGAAGGGGAGATGTAAAAATGCAAATTCTTGTTTCTTTTGCTTTAAACCTCAATGTTTATGGACTTTGCTAATGCATTTGCGGAGAGTTTGTGTCTTTCAGGTCACTTTAAAGACATGCAGCTAAGAATACCGTATTTTACAAGTGAATTAAAGGAAGTCTACATTGTTTGCTAGTGGGGGAGAGAACAGGAGGAATGGGGTGTCCTGCAATCTAATGTGTCATTTGTAGACATGTGCACCAGCAAAAAATTTGTTTAGTTTAGTTTCGTTTTGAAAAAAAAAAAAAAAATTTGTTTAGTTTAGTTTCGTTTTTCGGGTCCGAAATTAAATTAGTTTCGGACGAAATTCGTTAGCGGTAGTCCTGCCGAAATTCGTTTATTAAAAAAAAACAAAAAAAATTTACTCTTCCATGGCTGGACTTGAACCAGCGAACTTCACAATGGCAATCAATGGCAAGCCTGTACCTCTAACCACTACTCTTTAGCCTCTGTACTACCACTATGAGAACTATTACAAAGACTGTCAGAATTCTGAACTCTCTCAATATTCATGAAGCATTGGACGGCACACTGTGAACTTTTTTTTATCTTTCTTTTTTTTTTCTTCTCTTTTGTCTTAGATGTCTTTCAATCTCTTTTGTCTTAGATTTTTTAAAATATATTCATGAATGTTTGTCAATTACTGTATCTTTACTTAAAAAAAATAACCCAGAGAGAAGTGTTAAAACACAATAATAATTATCATGTGTATGTACAATATTTTAAAGTATGAGGTAAGATACTCCCAATGGCTCTGTAGATCACTACATACTGGGTGTCTGAGTATTTATACATTGATGCTCAGACTGGGTACATTAGGAAATAATACTTTGGGAGGTTGTCTCCAAACATATAAGAGGGATGAGTGAAATTTATCACTCTAGATGTAATTTGAACTTTGTTGAATCAGTTGTTTATGATATGCGGAGGACTATGACTTATATGGATGTAAAGAACGTTTTACCTTCATGTCTGAGATACGGACAAGAACAGTCTACTGCGCATTCATCTGGTTTGATAACAATGCCAAGTTATCATTACCTATACCATCTTATGATCCTGTTCTGTGGGATATGATGTACTGGATGCAGGGCAGCCATCAGGGGGGTACGGCCGATACTCATGTAAGGGGCCCGGGCAGCCTGACCCTTACATGAGTATCGGCCGACGGTGAAGAGCGAGGAGGTGGACGGGCCCCTGCTGCAGCCCCTGAAGAGGAGAAGAGACGGGAGAAAGTTCAGCTCAACTGGCTGTCCGTCATCTGCAGTCTTCCTCCGCCCACGTTAGCTGCTATAGGATGGGAGGAAGACTGCAGAGCTGTGATTGGCTGGATGGCAGGACAGTGCGGGACCTGAAGGGTGGCTTCACGTCGGACAGGACAGATCGCTGTACCCCCCCACACACACCAGGAGAAGAAAAGGGCACACCAGCCATGTGCACTGTAAGTCCCTGTTATTTCTGCCTTAAACTGCTGACCTCTGCGCCGTGCGTTCTCGCTGACCGATGCGCTCTCGCTGACCGCTGCGCCGTGCGTTCTTGCTGACCGCTGTGCGCTCTCGCTGACCGCTGTGCATTCTCGCTGACCGCTGCGCTCTCGCTGACTGCTGCGCCGTGCGTTCTCACTGACCGCTGTGCGCTCTCGCTGACCACTGCGCTGTGCACTCTTGCTGACCGCTGCACTGTGCGCTCTCGCTAACCGCTGCGCGCTCTTGCTGACCGATGCACTGTGCGCTCTCGCTGACCGATAATGCACTGTGCGCTCTTGCTGACCGATGCGCTGTGTGCTATTGCTGACCGCTGTGTTGTGCGTTCTTGCTGACCGCTGCGCTGTGCGTTCTTGCTGACTGCTGCGCTGTGCGTTCTTGGTGATCGCTGCACTGTACGTTATTTCTGCCTTACACTGCTGACTTTTGAACTGTGCTTTTTTACTGACCTCTGTACTGTGCGTTACATTACTGACTTCTGTATCGCTGACCTCTGTACTGTGCGTTATATTACTGACCTCCTTACCGCTGACCTCTGGACTGTGCGTTACATTACTGAACTCTGTGCTGTGCGTCATCCTGCTGACCTATGTACATTTCTGCAGTGTGGGACCTGAAAGGAGGCTCAACTACGCTGCTGGAGGCTTCACCTTGTTACATGGAGGCAGCATTGATGACCCTCCCCCAACACCCCCACCAGGAGAGGAAGAGAGCACCTGAAATCAGATCAACTGTGCACTGTAAGTCCCTGTTTTTTCTGTGTAAAGGTGCCCATGCACCTGACGATTATCGTACGATAATCGCGGGTGATCCCGCAAAGTACGATATTCGGCAGGTGTATGGGCAGCGTGTGGCCGCATCTACTGTACGATGTGAGCAATTATGTTGCGCTTGGTACTGAGCAATGTTCTTACTGTGTCATCTTTCTATTTATATTCAAGTGAAAAATAAAATAAAAAATTGATGGATAAATGAATAAATGAATGAATAAAGATTCATAAATTAGTGTAAAATATGTATGATAAATAAATAAATTATTATAATTAGTAAACTGTGTCTTTGTTCTGTTCAATATTTCGTTGGTAAAAAATGTGATAATAAAAATTTGATAATAAAACAGTATTCTGTGATTAAACGCTCAATCCCACGTCTGTAGGGATTACATATACATTCAGATTCAAAAGGTTGATGTCATCATTCGATTGGTTGATTATAATTACACAGCTATACAAAAAATATCTCACATAAAACCATTTATCATCGCCCCAAAACAAAAAAACGAAAAAAGCAAAACGGAAAGCAATGTCTCCATATAAGACGTGGATTAGGGTTACGCAAAAAATTCTTTCAATCACCAAGGCATTTAACTCTTTCACTCAGAGGAGAAAAACATCAAGAATAGTTCCCTTAACATGGAACCTATCATTAACCCCTTGGGGAATCTGAAGAAGTCTATCGAATAGCGCTAGTAGTTGATATATATTATTTGATATGATTGAAATTTCGTAGTACGTGTCCCATTTCTTAACGGGGGCGAGTCTTTTTTGTGACACTTAATTTCTCCCCCGTGGGTATTATAAAATTATTGATGTTTTATCTCTGCGCTCTTTAGGGATCATGATGTATTTTTGCATGTTGAAGCAAAAATATAATCAAGAGAAATTAAGTGTCACTAAAAAGACTCACCCCCGTTAAGAAATGGGACACGTACTACGAAATTTCAATCATATCAAATAATATATATCAACTACTAGCGCTATTCGATAGACTTCTTCAGATTCCCCAAGGGGTTAATGATAGGTTCCATGTTAAGGGAACTATTCTTGATGTGTCATTGGTGAAAAAATGGAGGGGAATATACAATCGTACGATTTTCGGCGGGTTCGTGGCATGCAGAAGACGAAAGCAGCACGGGCTGGTGTGCGCAAGCGCACACTGCCTGCTCAGCATTACAATCATCAGCAAGCCCTCCCCTCGGCGGGGAGGACTTGCAATGATCACAAGTACGATCTGCCTGTCCAAGATGGGCAGATCGTACAAAATTTTTATTACCTTACAACCATCGCACAACGAAAGTGCAGAGGTCAGCTTAACACTGCTGACCTCTGCACTCCGAGTTACATTACTGACCTCTGTACTGCTGACCTTAGTACTGTGCATCACACCGCTGGCCTCTGGACTCTGCGTTGTTACTGATCTCTGTACTCTGCGTCACACCAGGGCAGGGTAGGGGTTAGGTGGGGCAACTGGTGGCAAGTAACTTTTAAGGCCTGGCTAGTAGCTCAGGACTTGAAATTTTGAACCCTGGTAAAGTGTGGGGGTATTTTCTCATGTGTATGGGGGGGGAGGGGTATTATTTGATATGTACAGGGGTTGTATTTTTTTCACCGGGGGGGGGGGGGGGTGGGGAAGTGTATTAGGCTACATTCACACCTTTATTTTCAGTGCAATTAGGGATTTCTGCGCCAGGAACATGCATTTTCCTGCAGCAGAAATCCCTAAATTAGCATTTATAAGTGGCAGCTGTCACCTAAGTTAATGATCAGGTGACAGCAGTTGCATGTAAACGCCTGCACACCGCATGTAATGATACTTGATATGTTTACATTCGGTTAGGAAGCAATCACTCTCCCTGGACGCAATGATTGTGCATCCAGGGAGAGTTTTTTCTAACCGCATGTAATCATATCACGTATCATTACATGCGGGGTGCAGGCGTTTACACGGAGCTGCTGTCACCTGATCATTAACTTGAATGGGTGATAGCTACCGCGTGTAAACACCATATTAGGGATTTCTGCTGCAGTAAAACGCAAGTTTCTGATGCAGGAATCCCTAATTGCACCTAAACCTACAGATATAAGCGGCCTTATTGTGTGTATATTGGTGTCTGTAGTACCATACCGGATACAGTTACATTTTATTTTATAGTATGAAATTTGGCAAGCGGTCCCCATGAGAGAAGAAAATTTGTCGTATGGCCCCAGAGACGGAAGAGGCGGGGGGCGAAGATGGAGGAGGCAGGGGGCAGAGACACCGACAGAGGAGGCGGGAGGCGTCGCCTGGAGCTCCAGTTGGGCAGCGAAGATGACAAGGAGGCCATGTTGGACACCGAGGATGAGGAGGCCGGCCAGTCGAGCGCCGAGAACAAGGAGGCCGTGTTCCAAAGAGGTCAGGCCGTGCAAGGTAAGAGGACTGTGCTGTCAGAGCCCAGCACAGATTCTGCACAGCCCACCAAAAGAGTCACAGGTGTCCTGTGCAATACCCTTTGGTTGGCTCTGCAGGATCCGTAGGGGGCTTTGTCAGGTCTCAGGGGGGCTTTGCAGGATCCATAGTGTGCTCTGCAGCATGCAAAGCCAGTGCAGATTGCCTAAGCTGAGCAACTGATCTTTGATGATGATAAAACCTCTGAGCCTAACAATGGAGGAAATCCTGGAAACATGAATTTAGAGCTTCTAAAACAGTGACTACAAGCATTGCTTTCATTGAGATAGTGGAAGATGACGTATATAACAGAGTCCGACCCATGACTGGACTGTAGATCAGCTTGTCTGTGCAATATTCAGTATCCTTGTGTGGACCGAGGAGAACTACAAGATGTGAAATGAGGCCCAACCGCTATATAGGCCGCTGATACTTGACATGGTCTAAAGCCATATTATCTAACAACTGTTTCATGTAGGTATAGGAGATGCTGGTGAAGAGAAATGAAACCGGTTTAAAAATAAGTACTAATTTTTATGAGCCATTGTGGAACAATTATTACCTCATAAGCCCAAATGTAACCCTTCTAATTGATGATATGCAATTGGTTTACTTGCTGTGGATCGATTTTGGGTAAAACCGATCCAAGTGGGGGGGTATGTTGTAAATTATGATTGAAGTAGATATATGTATGCTCATGTATTGAAGGAAATTCTTTTGTTATTTAACACACTTATGGTTTTTATTATGTAAGTTTATTGACCATTTGACCATCCTGTATTCAGGGTGTTGATTGTACACAAAGGAACAGCTGTAGGGAATTTTGTCAAAACCTGTTTAGTTAACATCAAAGGGGTAATTAGACCCGCCAATCAGAAATCCTTTCAGTGTTAGTGAATGGCACTAAACTGTATATGAATTCAGAGCTGACCGTGGCCAGATAGAATTTTCATGAAGTCATGAAGAAAGGCACAGAGGAAGATATATGCTGGGTAGTTAGAGTGGGTTATCATGGAATCTTTGTCATCTAAGGTCTAGATATTTTACTCTGTATTACTCTGTTGGACTGTTCCTGTTCATTTGTTACTACGATCCAATTAAACGCTACTCTCTGGAAAGAACTGACGTTGCCTGGATTTTAACAACACACATAAATATAAATATATATATATACATTTGGGTATTTATATATTTATACACCCGCCATATATCACTACAGCTACAACTTCACTCTCTCATCATCTCTCACTTCAACTATTGCAATTCCCTTCTCGTTTTCCATTCCGTGGCTGCCATCCCTCTCTGCCAATCCCTTCACTGGCTTCCAACAGCCCAATGTGTAACATTCAAAATAGAGAAAACCCAAATACAATGCCATCCTCACATGTCTTCCTCCAGCTACATCACCAACCTATTCTGAAAATATCACTGGAACCATTTTCTCTGCTCCTCCCAAGGCCTCCTGCTCTCTGGCCTCCTCGTCACCTCCTCCCATACTTGCTGCCAGGACTTCTCCAGAGTTTCTTTCATTCTCTGGAACACCATACCACAACCTATTCAGCTATCTCCTACTCGATCTGCCTTAAGGCAATGCCTGAAAAAACTCACCACTTCAGTGAAGACTATTCCACCTCCTCTTAAAAACTGAATGAAGGAGCAGACATACAGTTCATCCCCTATAATTTCCATCTTCCATATCACATGCCCTCCTTGTAGATTGTAAGCTCATGAGCAGGGTCTTTCTAATCCTCTTGTATGGAAATGTAATGTAACTGTGCTGTAGTGTCTCCCCACATTTTGTAAAGCTCTGCACAAACTTTTGGCGCTAGATACATTCTTTGTAATAATAATTCTAGTAATAAAACATCTTTTGCAAAAAGCTAAGAGAGATCAAAACTTCTGTCACTTCTGTGTCCCCACTGAAAAAAATGATCAGGCTCAGTGACACCCTTTGTATGCAGGTAGAGAGGGCAAAGTAGAAAAATAGATTTGTCTGGAGTTGGGCTCTAAAGTCAAGCTGCAATTTCTCTGAAAAAAAACCAATGCTTTCCAAAAGTAGACTGCAGATTAAAATGGAATTTAAAGTAAATTGTAATAACACTAATGGATTGTGTGATAAATATAATAAACATTTGAATTATGTGGTTTACCTTTATGTGGCCACCTTTTACAACCCCCATGTTTTAATAAGTAGTAGTATTTTTCTTTTTGATCATTTAATATTTTAGGAATAAAACAATGCACTTGATATGGTATCTTCTTGTGTTCTATTTGATATAAATTCAGCAAAATGTGCTAACTTATGTACTTTGTAATGATCAAAGTGATTTTCTTTAGAGCTGTGGCCTCTATTGTAATACATCAAATAACATCTTTACATACACACAGGATGGCGTCTTCTCTGCTTTAAGGTATCGGCATTCTCCATGAATGCAAAAGTCTTTGTATTTCCTTAGACATGGATCCCTCTTTCGACCTTTTCCTTTCCTCCTTCTGAGACTTTTATTTTTTAGGACATCATCACTCTTAGATGAATAGGCACCTATAAAAAAGGTATACAACCATAAGGCACATAGTCACAAGAAATAAACGACTTTTATTTTATTGCACAGTACAGCGCTAAAAGCCTCTCAGTGGTACACCCAAACATGTAGTGTTGAAGTGACATTAAGCCCTGAGATTTTTTAACATAAAACAATACTGTAATGTGTGCCTTACTGTAATCCATGGTTGCTTCCCTTCTCTTTGCTGCTCTTCCTTTTAAATCTGTATCTGTTCTCATGCTGGGCAGAACTTCTGTTTTGCAGCAGACTGCCTTGTCTCTGAAATGGATACATGGTGTCTGTGTGTAGGTTTGCAACCTGAGCTAGCACTCCAGGAAGAGGCACTCAGCTGCAAAGGGAAGTTCCCCCCAAGCATGAGAAGACATGAGGATTTAAAAGGAAGAGCAGCAAAGAGAAGGGAAACTACCATGGATTACAGTAAGGCACACATTACAGTATTGGTTTATGTAAAAAAATCTGAGGGTTTAATGTCACTTTAAATAAAAAAAATGCAATAAAGTATCAAACATAATGTTGACAATAAAATATACAAATAAAATCGGATCTCTATGTGAGTAAACAATTGTGAAAAAATGCACAACATGTAACAACTATATACATGCAAAAACATGCACACTGCAAACTATAAATCTGAATCAATCAAACACAATGTCTGTTTAGACCTCTCCTGGGAGGAAAAAACAGGTGCACCTGTGAGTGTGTATAAACCAACACAATTCTAGGACAAAATAAATATATATATATATAAATTAAGTTATTTGAAACATGAAGTGAAACAAAAATATTGAAGTGAAAATATGCAACACAAGACACCGTTCCAATGTGGCAACAAAGCAGTTCCAATGTGACAGAAAAAAGTCCTTTAGATCTATTGTGACTTGTCAAAGGAATCCAAATGAGAAAAATTTAAATGAAACCACAAGAGCAACACAATCTATTTTCTTCAAAAATAAACCCGACGGTGAAGTCAAATGTGTTTCCAAGAAAACGATACTCCTGTGATGTATAAAACGAAAAGGAATCCCCTCTAGGGTATGCACTCACCAAATGTAAGATGTTGTTAAGGCAGTATACCTCGCCAAGATGGAAGCCGGAGCTCAACGTCCTATCCTCCTCGAAGTCCGCTGGAATCCTGTGGTTATCTCCCAATCCAGGCCCATGAAAGCACCATCTGCCTCCCCAATCTGCTGCTGCAGTCCTGTGAAAAACCTGGGAAGTACCAGTGTGCTTCCCCCTGAGGGGTTTTTCCTCTTCCATAAGCGCAGGTTTCGTCTATCAATTTTTATTTTATGTTTGTTGGTGTCATGGAATAAAGTGGGCGGAGGAGAGAATAGGGGGCAGCAAATCTCTGACACATGTTACATGGAGTATCATTATAAAAGGAAGCAGTAGGAGTGGAATCAGGAATGGGATCTCACTGGGAAAGAACAATGTGTGTTTGCTGGAGGTTGGATCTAAATGGGGAAAAAACAGTCTGTGTGTGAATTGGGGTGGGATCACTGTGTGCTGGAGATGTGATGTCACTAATAGAGCATGCTATGTTCAGCTAAAGACTGGAAGCAATATCCCTGAGACACATGGCAAAGTGAAAACAAACCTTAGACTAGGGATGCACCGATACCATTTTTTCAAGACCGAGTACGAGTACCAATACTTTTCCTCAAGCACTTGCCGATACCAATTACCACAGTGGTGGAGTGCCAGGGCCCAGTCAAAGCTACAACCACTGTGACCCTGGTAGTTCTGCCAATGACTCCAAGTTGCAGAGAGACTACAAATCCCAGCAATACATTATACAGCGCGCGCAGTCTCAACAGGGCTGCATGTGGACTCACCAGGACTGTGCAAGCGGGTGTGGGTCTTACCAGGGTTGTATGGGTGGATAGGGGTCTTCACAGTGCTGTTCTGGGTCTCACCAGAGCTGTGTGCAGTCTCCCTAGAGCTGTGTGCGGTCTTATCAGGGCTGTGTGGCTGGGTGTAGGTGCAGAAAAATGGCAGCAGGTTCTCTGGACTGATGAGTCAAACTTTTAAATATTTGGCTGTAGCAGGAGGCAGTTGGTTCACCAAAGGACTCGAGAGCGGTACAATAATGAGTGTCTGCAGCAACAGTGAAGCATAGTGGAGGTTCACTGCATGTCTGGGGCTGCATTTCACCTCCATCCTCAACTGTATGTGACCTGTGCAGTAACCCCTTCATCCCATCCTCTCTTTGTGTATGACCTGTACATTTATTATATCTTGTGCACAATATATGCCCGGGTGAGGCGAGGCGTGCTCATGATCTGGGGAGCAGCACAACGCTGTGCTCCTTCCTCTTGATCCCAAACAACCTGCCACGTGTACTGGAGCACATAGCCCGAAATCTAAGCTGAAGTCGAAGCCTGGCCATCTGAATACCGCTGCCCAGTCCCGGCCGAACACCGCTACATCGGGGACCCGGCTTAGCCGAATATTGTCATACCTGGGGCCCGGGCCGAGTATCGCTGCACCCAGGACCCGATTCCTCTGCTGGCCTGAGAAGGGCTAGATGAAGCAACAACCAGCACCTGCCTCCAGAGCTGGAACTCCCGTCGGAAAGACCGGGACGGGTAAGATTGGCTCATATTTCCAGCCACTTTCTGATATGGAAACATTATAGGGAGCAGAGAGGGTAACAAGGCTGTATCTCCTGGACACAGACACTCCACTTCCTCTCCTAAGGAAGGCTCATCTGAGAGCTTGCAACCTCTCTAAGAAATACAGGGCTCCTCTTTGTCACAGAGCTCCTTGCTTACCATAGACGCAGAGGCAGTAGAAGAGGCAGTAGAGGAGGCAGTAGAGGAGGAGGAGTAGTGATATGGAGGCATATGTGACTCGTTTAGAGGAGTCTTACAGGAAAGATCTGAGCACTCTTAACCCCTTGCCATCCACCCATCGTAAATTTACGGGCGGACGGCGGATCTTTCCTGGCGGATGGACGTACATGTATGTGATTATTTTCTGTTCGCACGCGCCCAGAATCCTGCCGGGAAGGTAAACAGCCATTACTGGCTGTTTTATAAAGCGTCGGCCGCCTCTATAGGCAGCCGATTACG
>NW_017308072.1:185067-194905 GCF_000935625.1 Nanorana parkeri
TGTGGGGGCCCCCCCCCTGCTGCCTTGCCCCCCCCCCCTTTCGTTGCCGGTTATCCCAGGCAATGCTGTCCCCCCTGCGGTGCCCGGGACCGAGAACATCGGCTGCTACTAGAGAGAAGGAGGAGAGATCAGCATTTTCCCCACCGCTGAGCTCACCCTTCTCTCTCTAAAGTCGGAAGCGATGTGTATTACATAACCTCTGCCTTTTAGCTGTCATTTCTCTGGCTGAGAGCCAGAGAAGAGGCTGATGAAGTAGATCTCTGCTTCATCAGTTCTTTGGAGGTCCCTAGGTGAGTGGGCGTAGCTGAGTTGCCATTTTTTAAACGCCTGCTCAGATCCACACGTTACATATCGCCGCGAACATCGCAGTGAGATCAATCATTCTAGGCCCATCAATCACTGATAACACTAAAATGATGAGCGGTAAAAGCTTTTAAAGCGTCGCCTATGGACACTTTTAGGCACGGTAGTTTTTTGCGATTTTTGTGAGCGCACACAATTTTAAAGCTTGACATGTTTGGTGTCTATTTACCTGACGTGATCCCATCTTTTATATTTTACCAAAAAATTGGGTATTAATAAATGTTTTCTAACATAATAATAATAATAATATGTGTCACCAAAAAATGGTATAAAATTAATTTCAGTACAGCGTTGTATGACCGGTCAGCAAGTGGTTAAAGCTGATTTACATCAGATTGGCTCTAGAGTGGATGAAGTGGAACAATCTGTGGAAGCGGAACATGCTTGATTGGACACTCACTGAGTACTTTTAAATTGTAAGCCCTCACGGGCAGGGCCCTCCTTACCATCTTGTCTTGAATTGTATTGTGATTGTAATGTATTCCTTATATTGTAAAGTGCTGTGAAAACTGTTGGCGCTATATAAATCCTGTATGATAATAATAATTATAATAATAGTTTTGAATAAGTACTTGAGGTCAGGACTCTGGGCAGGCCAGTCAAGTTCCTCCACCCCAAACTCGCTCATCCATGTCTTTATGGACCTTGCTTTGTGCACTGGTGCGCAGTCATGGTGGAACAGGAAGGCGCCATCCGCAAACTGTTCCCACAAAGTTGGGAGCATGAAATTGTCCAAAATATCTTGGTATGCTGATGCATTAAGAGTTCCCTTCACTGTAACAAAGGGGCCAAGCCCAACCCATTAAGAACAACCCCACACCGTAATCCCCCTTCCACCAAACTTTACACTTGGCACAATGCAGTCAGGCAAGTACCTTCTCCTGGCAACTGCCAAACCCAGACACTTCCATTTGATCGCCAGACAGAGAAGCGTGATTCATCACTCCAGAGAACACGTCTCCACTTCTCTAGAGTCCAGTGGCGGTGTGCTTTACACCACTGCATCTGACGCTTTGCATTGCACTTGGTGATGTAAGGCTGCTCGGCCATGGAAACCCATTCCATGAAGCTCTCTACGCACTGTTGTTGTGCCAGTCTGAAGGCCACACGAAGTTTGGAGGTCTGTAGCTATTGACTCTGCAGACATTTGGCGACTTCTGCGCACTGTGCGCTTCAGAATGCGCTGACTCTGCTCTGTCATTTTACGTGGCCTACCACTTCGTGGCTGAGTTGCTGTTGCTTCCACTTTGTTAAAATACCACTAACAGTTGACCATGGAATATTTAGTAGCAAGGAAATTTCACGGATGGACTTATTGCAGAGGTGGCAACCTATCATGGTACCACGCTTGAATTCACTGAGCTCCTGAGAGCGACCCATTCTTTCACAAATGTTTGTAGAAGCAGTCTGCATGCCTAGGTGCTTGATTTTATACACCTGTGGCCATGGAGGGGATTGGAACACCTGAATCCAATAATTTGGAGGGGTGTCCCACTACTTTTGACAATATAATGTAATTGTTGTTGGAGCTGAGAAGACTAGTTCACAAGGGTTTGAGTGGCACATTAAAATCGCCAACAAGAATGGTGATGCCAGTCGCAAAACCCCGCAGTGAGATTCTGATATGGTGAATAAATATGACATTGTTGCTGTTGTGACAGAATATGTTACTGAGTTTGTCACCTATGTGGCCATTCAAGAAAAGATAACAGCCTTCCGGATCAGGAAGTTGAAGGGTGAACTGTAGATGTTTGGAGAGGAAGATGGTTACTCCTTTGGCCTCGTGTTGGAACATGGTAAGCTACTGGGTACTGGTGGTCATGGAGCTTGGCAGTTCTATAGTGGGTTTCCTGTAAGAAGACTATGTGTATCCTATGTCTGGGAAGGTCCCACAGCAGCCGCAATTACTTTTGTGGAATGTTAAGACCCTTTGTGAGTCAATAATTTTTTTTTCAAGAAGGGGTACTGTTAACAGAGCCACGTGTTGGAGCTGGTCTGGTTCAGTCAGTGACCATATGAAAGGCTCGGTGATGTAAAAAGATCAGGGGACATGCCGCGGGAGACCTCACTCCCAGGGAAAAAAAAGGGGGAAAGAAAAAAAAGAAGGCAGTAAAGGAGATGCGGTGTAAGTAATGTAAGAGAGGGGTCAGGGAGAGCCAGGAAGGGTGGGGGGAGGGGGGGCAGAGAATGGGGAGTATTGGTAACTCCAGCAATGAGGGAGTTTTGGAAGTGTCCCACATAATGTGGCAAACTGAAGTGTGTCAACCTGCTCTCAATTGTATGTGGGTGGTGGTCTGAGGTGTCTAGTAATGGTGGAAACCAGCAATACATGTAGAGGGAAGAGGGGGTATTGTAAAGGCCTATGAATGGGGACTGGTGAAGAGGCAGATGATTTCAAAGCTATGCAATAGTAGCTTAGAGCGAAGCTCAGTGGAGGCATGCCAACTATTAGATGGAGAAGAGCCAGTAAGCAAATGCGGTAAGGTGAAAGGGGGTACAGTTCGGGGAGAAGGTTCAGAGAACTACTGGTTGCTTCCTATCGCTGTGTACACAAACTGGGCACAGCAGGGAGGGGTAGAGATGAATAACAATCGGCAAGCATGAAGCAACTGTAAAGGCTTTAGGGTGCCGATGTCGGAAGTGGAAGGGAGTAGCTAGTAAGGGCACAGCAGGAAACTACTGGAGTGGTGTACTCCAAGTAATATAAGATCAGGTACTTGGCAGGAGGCCCTAGAAGGGAGCAGGAGGGAGTGGGGAAGGAAGGATTAATGGGAGGGGCATAGAGGGCTAGAGTATGCACCACTAGTCAACAATGTTTTTATACTATACATTGAACTTACTGCTGATGAACAAGGTATAGTACAAAGGGGTCCAGTCAACCATGCGAGGCAGCCCACTGTGATAGGAGGGCAAGTTAAGTGATTTTAGGAGGGATGCCACAATAGTAGACAAATAAGAGTGCGGGTAATGCAAGCTGAATCCATGTGCGCTAGCTGTCAGATAACGGCCTCAATTCAGAGAGCGTTCTCTGACTGGGAGAGACACAATTGAGAGGGATAATTATCCATAGGGGTCCACTGGGTTCCCCTTTTACAATCTCTATATATAGTATATCTCTGTTTATTTGTGCAAGTAGTTGCTCATACAGCAAAATGTACACCTTGGGGATATTCCTTTATGAAGGATGTGATAAATCTTGTGAGTTTAATAAGCTTAGCAGACCCAACAGTGCTAAGAGAACATAGTACTTCAACTGTAGAGCATCCAATATGCATTAGGTATGTCATGTGGAGGGCTTTCGGGTATAGCAAAAATACTGAAGTTGGCTACAAAGGGTAGATGTGGGATGAAAATATGGTGATGTTTTCCTGAGGACTAGCCTGAACTGGTGTTGTGGCAATATAAAGCCAGATAGGCACCTAGTCAAATAACATATCCTCCTGGTTACAGGGGACTATCAACAGCACTAAAGGGCTCGAGATTCCAGGGAACCTCTCAGTAAGTAGTGCACAGGGTTCTCAAGCTCCCGGTGAATGGCGCTATGATGGACCTTTGTGCTGAGAACAATCCTGTCCGTAGGTACGTTGTCACGGTGCTTTTGGTGGGGGCAACTCGCTAATCCCAGGCCAGACATCGGAGAGCATGAAGGAGCCATACCAGTCAGGGAACTTATCAAGGGAATCCACAGTCGAGCAAAGAAATCAGAAGGATCCACTGGTGTGTGCCGGAGGGCCATGTGGCCTACTCTTGTAGCCGAGAGGCAGGACGGAAACCGCCAACTGTATGCAACGTTGGGTTCCCAAGCTGGGGTTGGAGGGATCTCCTATGTTGGAGAGTGATCTGAGAGGGATCCTGGTAGATTTGGATTAGCGACCCATTGTAAGTCACCTGTTCTTGTGTCCTCACCTTCTGTAGAATATCTTCTAAGTTGGAAGTTGACCAGGCAGCACACAACATCTCTTGGTGGGTCTGCTGCGCTGCCTCTAGGTCTCAGTCAAGTTAAATGGGGATTTTGGTAGTCTGTCTAGTAGACCACCGAAGATAGAAAAGAGCCAGGTGACTGGGTTCTTCTTCCACCATCTCTGGCAGTCTTCAGCCTCTGTTATCCAAGTCTTCAAGGTGCCTGTGTATGTTGAGCAGTTGCTGGTAATGATTTGTGGATGCTACCTGTAGTAGAATGCGGTATCTCCCTGCATGTCAGGCAGTTGCTGGTAATGAGACGTGGATAATATCTGTAGTAGAATGCGGTATCTCCCTCTGCTCCTTCATTTAACGTTTGGGCAAGCACTGTTCTGTACTCTAAAACTGAAGTTACCTTTTTTAAATTCCTAGACTTGCCACATATGTGACAACAGGTACAAGCAAAACAGGCAGCAATGTTGTCTGACACAAATTGTCTGACACTGGCTGCTATAGTACCTTTTCAAGTACTTTCTATTCTACACACATGCTAAAATGCAGATAATGATTTAAAATGGATGTAAATATAGAACAAAATATTTATGCTTCAAAGGGGAAATATGAGCCTTTTAATACACAACATTGAATATAAAAGTGCTATTTTTAGTAGGCATACATACATATGTCAAAGACCCTACTGTTTATGTCCATGAACACTCTCCTTTCCAGGTCCACACTTTCATAGAAGTCACTATGTTTTTCTGAGCAGGCAGAACTTCCTGAATTTCTATGCCCTTGCACATATTACCTGTGCATAGTTTGCTATGAGAATACTAATATACTGCCCCCACTAGAGATCTTTTGAGCACTGCCCTTGATTCATGACTCCACTAAACTTTCCTTGTTCCATGTCTTTCGCCACTGCCCTGCTGATTCTCTCTCAAGTGCTGAAATTGGCTGATTTGCTCCGTCAAAATTTCCCTTCTAGGCAAAATGCATTGGAGTCAATGATGAAGAAAAAAATATGGTAGTAAAAGGTTGTTTCTTGACTGTACACTATAGAACACGGGGCCAATCAGGACAAATATTGGTACTGTCAGGTGACTTGGACACTGGTCAGAGCAGACCAGAACCTATATAACCCCTCCCCCTATACCAGATCCTCAGTTTTTCCAGTGTCTGAAGGTGGTGGACATGTTTTTTTCTCTGTGAGAAAAGTAGTTTATCTTGCCTATTGTGCTCTTCAGTCAAGTTTCCTGTGACTGGTCATGGCCTCCTCGAGCAAAGGTGCAGTATCCGGATAAGTGCCACATGGCAGAAGCTTGGGGGGCTGTACCCAGACACCACATGGACCACATCAGAAGAAGCAGGACTGGCCAGTAATCTTCCTTTTAGCACTGGATCCTGTGTGGGTTCCCACCTTGGCACAAATTGTGCAACCCATTAGGTTAACTGCAGGGTGCTATAGAGGTATAGGGCAGTAGCATATCTGCATTGATGTGACCCCATCCCTGAAGACCCCTTAGGGAGTATGCTCATGCAAAGGGAGCAAAGCCAAGGACATCTTTGATTTGATGTAGGAAGGTGGTGAGTCCTAGCCTCTCTCCCCCCTCCCCCCCCCCTTACAAATGCCTTTTATTTGTTGTGAAACACTATTGTGTCCCTTTCCCGCAAACATGTGCAATTCATTTTGTTCTGAATTAACATTCGTAGGAATTTCTGCAAGTTAGGGCATTTGGATGCATCAGAATTTATGAATGACAGAAATAACTACTCCGAACGTATCCACATTTTTGATAACGAAATTCAAATGCATCTGAAATGTTTCCCGAATGTCATTCGGAAAGGAACCAAGGAGCAGAGACCTGTGTGTCATTATGTGACAGTACAACAGCAAAAAGTTTCCCAGCACTCACCAGCCAGCATGCAAAAAAACTTGTCCAAGCGCTAAGGTTAAAAACAGAGGTTTTAGATACACATCTTCTGTAGAATATGTGAAAGCCGCACTGTATAACGCCAGGGCCGTCTTTAACGCAGGGCAAAGAGGGCACTTGCCCCGGGCCCAATAAAGGTTGTGGGGCCCGAAGCATCTGCCCCTTGAGCCCGCTGCCCGCAGAAAATTGCCGATCGGATCGCATAGTATAATACGTTATGGCAGCGGCCGCATACGGCAATGCCATAACGTATTGTCCTATGCGATCTGCACGATTGCATCCTAAAGGTAGCTCCTCCCCCGGCCCCCGCCTGCATAGCGTGACATGTCACGGGCTTCCCTGGAGGACGTGAACGCTCAGGCCCCACTGGTTTATCTGGTTGTGGATCACAGCTGCAGAGGTAGCAGTGAGGGGTTGTAACACTACGCCACAATATGAATGCAGTCTTTGAATAACAACAAAATCAGCTAGCAATTAATCCTGAGTTAGATTGAGGGTTTATTGATGGAAACAGTGCTTGATTTGTTGGGGCAACAATTGAGCAACAATCAGAGGTGTTGATGAGAATAATAGCTATCCACAGTGAATGAGAATAATAGCTATCCACAGTCCTGTTAGCATGCAGGTATATGTGAAGTAACAGTCTATAGGTAAAGTACTTGCTGTTCTGTGGAGAGGTTTGCAGGAGTGATGTTGGTGCCCCCAATGTGTCACTACACCAAATCAGTCAAGCAAAACATTTTTATCTTTTGCTACATGTGCTCCAAGATGGGTGCTCCAAGATGGTTTAGAGTTAGGACCGCATTACATAGAGGTGGCTTGACCAGGCAGTGCAGCTTTCACATATTCTGCAGAAGACTTGTATCTAAAACCTCTGTTTTTAACCTTAGCCAGGGGCGGACTGACCATTCGGGCAGTCGGGCACGGACCGAGGGCCCGCGGCCATCAGGGGGCCCGTCAGTGACCGTCCCCTTGCCGCTACCTCTCTGCCATCTGCACCCGATCAGCCCGCCCGCGTCAGATGCAGCTCTGTAATAGCCGGCTGCTCGCTCCTCAAGTGGGTCCTCGGCAGGTCCCCAGCGGGCTGCCCTCAAATTTTCCTCAACCGATGAATTTCTCTACCGCGTCTCTTCCAGGTGCGCTTGTCATGAATACAGCTGATTCGAATGACTCGGCCCCACTGGAAGTGACACAGTGGAGAAAATTTATAGGATCGAGAAAAAATATAGGACACTGACTTTGAAACCGGCCGGCCCCTCCCACTAACCTCACACAGCTCACAGCCCAGAAGCATGGACAGCCAGTTCCCCGGCAATTCATCTTAGGCCCCGTTCACACTGAGCGATTTATCACGCGGTAATTCCCGTGATACCGCGGCTATTTACCGTGCGATATCGCTCTCCAATGCTTGGCAATGGGGCAAAGGGTCCTGCTGTCGCGGGTCGTGCGTCGCTACAGCAGGACCCTTTTTGGAGCGGATTTTGCCGCGATTCTAGCTTGCTCAATGCAAGCACTTGCGCGATATCACGCAAAATGCAAATCGCGCAACAAACGCGCGATTTGCGAATCGCGCAGTGTGAATGGGGCCTAAGTGAATTGGCCCACTATTTGAAAAATAATGTGGAGAAAAAATTTCTGTGACACAAGAATGTCTATGCAGGTGGGGTGTGTGGGAGGGACTTGTATATGGGCGGAGCACAAGGGGGCCCCATAATCTTGTATTGCCCGGGGGCCCCATGTGTTGTCAGTCCGCCCCTGACCTTAGCGGTTAGACATGTTTTTTTTGCATGCTGGCTGGTGAGTGTGCTGGGAAACTTTTTGCTGTTGTATTGTTTAAAGCCCTTCCATTTGCACCTTGCTTTAAAGCTGGTGATAAGTCGATGAGTGCGTTTGCCATTTGTTTTGCTCATTATGTGGCAGCTCCCACTGCCTCTTTGTTGACATTTGCAACCCGACTTGAGACTTGCAACCCGAATGTCCACAAAGGAGTGGAGACTAGAGAGCTGTCACAGAATAAAGCTGCTTGTAAAGAACAAACTAGTACCAGCAGTTACATACAAGACCAAGGGCACATGTATATAATCTAACATTACAAAAACTAAACTGTATTAAGCTTCAATAATTAGTATAACACCACATCTGCTGCCCCCTTTAAAAATGACAACATTGCCATATTAAAAACACATACGTACCCTGTTTTACGCAGCCCACCCACACATGCTCATCTTATGCCACATATTTGTAACAATGTATTCGTATGCCATATTCATATACTTAATCGCTTAAAGGATTCCAAACTGAAAATAAGTCTTCTAATTTTCATATTTCTGCAACACGCAGGTAAATGTGATCAATAGTTCGTCCGCTAACATACACTATCCTTCACCTGGGCTCACTTAAGAAGTGAGGGGGAAATACTCAATAAGCCACATGCATTTCCTGCATGCACAGAATACCAGCCCATAATTGAAATCTTTTACTTATACAGTATACTTCCTCAGTTCACCGTTCCTTCATGGTGCGCATATTATATGCCCATCCTTTACAGATTCCTCTGAAAGGGTGCCCATTTAGAACATGAAACGGTGAACGGTGAACTTAGGAAGTATATAAGTAAAGATTTTAATTAACCTTAATTAAGTGAGCCAAGGTAAAAGGATAGTGTCGGTAAATTGACAAATTATGGCAACTACTGATCACATTTACCTGCATGTCGCAACTGGCCCGGAGCAATAGCCAACCTGCTATTGACTATTGCAATTTGAAATAGCCAATGGCTGGGTGGCTATTGCTCCGCCCACTGCCTTCTGTCAATCAGCAGAGGAGCAGACCTGAGAGAGAAAGTTTTCTCTCATGTCCACTCCTCTGTGATTTGACATCACAGAGGAGTGGACATGAGAGAGAACTTGGCTGGTCAGCGGGCGTTGGTATTCCAGGATCAGGACGATTTACATTGCTGGATGAAGTGATTGACGCTGGATTGACATTGTGGGCCATTTTTGTTTTTAACCTCTTCCCATTATTCCGTCAACATTTTACTAATGAATAAAGACGGATGATGGAATAATTCCGTCACGCAGGAAAATGAGCGCTGGTCCGTGGTGAGACATGGTCATGGGGTCATGAGGCATGAGGTTAATGCCTTTGCTGGGTCTCTTAGTGTCCTAGGCACACCCTCAACAGCAAATCAGGGGGTCCCAGCACATGTGATCACTGCGATCAGGGCCGCTGCAAGGATTTTTGCCAACTCAGGCGAAGGTGCATTTTGCCGCCATCCCCCCCCGGCGCACACACACACACTATACACTAATGCAGAATACCAGCAGTTACATAGGACTACAAATCCCAGCAATAATACATTATATAAAACGCAAAATCCGGCCTGTGTGGTGAGCGCGGTGTACCTCGTGTATGGAGCTACGAACAGGCGGGCGTGAGAGGTGAGCGGGAAATTTAAATTTTGCCGACAAATCGACCATGCAAAACATTGACAACGTTTTCCATTGTCGATTTTAATCGACTAATTGTTGCAGCTCTATATTATTGCTGGGATTTGTAGTCCTCTATAGCTGGTGGTATTCTCCATTGCGCTGTATAATGATTATACTGCGCAATGTAGATTACCACTGAGCAGTTATAGA
>NW_017308072.1:195061-195681 GCF_000935625.1 Nanorana parkeri
TCAAAGTTGCTATTCCCCGGGAAAAATTCTCCATCCACAACCCCCCACCCCACACTTCTGGGCTCTCGCCTCATTCTCCAAATCGCCTCATTCTCCAGTTCTGCTTTGTTAATAAAGAGCTGCTTCTAGGCTCGCTTTTATTTTCTCCCTGCGCGAATGTGCTGTGTATGCTCTTCTAAACAAATTACTCACAGTGGCGGACCTAAGGAGCTATAGCTCTGGCATATACCACAGTGCAGTACCGAAAACACTGAACCAGTCACAACAGTCTTGCAGCAGAGGAGCTTACACTCTAATGTCCCCACAGGGGCAGATGTTGAGGGTCTCAGCAGGGTCAGATGTGGAGGGTCTCAGCAGGGTCAGATGTGGAGGGTCTCAGCAGGGTCAGATGTGGAGGGTCTCAGCAGGGCAGATGGAGGATGTCAGGGGGCAAATGGAAGATCTAGCAGGGCAGATGGAAGATCTCAGGGGGCAAATGGAAGATCTAGCAGGGCAGATGGAGGATCTCAGGGGGGCAGATAGAAGATCACAACAGGGGCAGATGGAAGATTGCAGCAGGGCAACTGGAGGATCTCAGGGGGGCAGAGAAAGATCACAGCAGGGACAGTCGGAAGATCGCA
>NW_017308072.1:195880-205047 GCF_000935625.1 Nanorana parkeri
GATCGCAGGGGGGCAGATGGAAGATCACAGCAGGGGCAGATGGAAGATCACAGCAGGGGCAGGTGGAAGATCGCAGCAGGGGCAGGTGGAAGATTGCAGCAGGTGCAGATGGTGGATCTCAGGGGGCAGATTAAATATTGCAGCAGGGCAGAGAGAGGATCTCAGGGGGCAGCTGGAAGGTTGCAGCAGGGCAGAGAGAGGATCTCAGGGGGGGCAGATGGAAGATTGCAGCAGGGCAGAGAGAGGATCTCAGGGGGGCAGATGAAAGATTGCAGCAGGGCAGAGAGAGGATCTCAGGGGGGCAGATGAAAGATCACAGCAGGGGCAGATGGAAGATCACAGAAGGGGCAGTTGGAAGATCGCAGCAGGGCGGAGAGGGGAACTTAGGGGGCAGATAAAAGCTCACAGCAGGGCAGATGAAAGATCTATGGGGGGCAGATGAAAGATCTATGGGGGGCAGATTAAAGATTGCAGCAGGGTAGAGAGAGGATTTCAGCAGGGCAGATGGAAGATTGCAGCAGGGCAAAGTGGAGGATCTCAGGGGGTAGATGAAAAATCACTGCAGGGGCAGTTGGAAGATCGCAGCAGGACTGATGGAGGGTCTCATCAGATCTCAGCAGGTTTCATGTGTGGCCCGGCGCTGTATACAGGTGCCACTGTGGTTCCCTAAGCAGGGCGGGACCTGCAGACGAATCTTTAAAAAAATGTAAAGTCCCATGCCTCCTCCTGTGATGGAGGACTTAACACACGAGACTGGGGAGGTGCACAGTGCAATCTGGTCGCGCCCCCCAGCCCTGTGTGGTAGCTCCGCCCCTAGTCATTTGCTCACCCTGCTGGCAGCGTCCTTCCTAATGCGGCGTCAGAGGCACATGCCCACCCTATTTTTGGCCCTGCGGATCAGTGTGCTACAAAGTATCTCTAAAGAGGATACAGTGTTTCCTCAGAATACTCCTCAGAAGAAGTATCCAAAGCCCATGTGAATAAAAAATTTACCCTTTAGTGCCCCCCCTAGTTTAAAAAAAAAAAGTTTTTAAAAAAGTTTAAAAATGTTTAAAAATGAAAAAAAAAGTCCAAAATTAAAAAAAAGTCTGTTTAACAGGCAGGGATGTCCCTTATCACCCTTGTTGTTTGCTAACTCCATGGAGCCCTTGCTATCCACCATAGCTCATGACCCGGCAGGGGCTGACTGGCAACTTTTAGCTCAGGGGGCAAGTACAACCCAGAGGCCCATGGTGCGGCAACTTGGCCCCCCTCCCGCTCTGCCTCTTCCCCGCATTCTCCCCGGCCCTGTCTGCCACTTTTGCCATCCATGTAACAGTAGCGTGAATGTATTTATCGGTTTAGGAAATGTAAAGCACACTGGTAGTGGAGGGATGCCACGTCAGGGCTGTGCGCGTGCATGACTGCTGCGACTCTGGTAGTTCTGCCACTAACTCAGAAATACATTGTACAGCATTGCAGAATGGCATTGGCTATAGAGAACTACTATAGATAACTACAATTCCAATAAATACATTACACAACAATGCAGAATACCATCAGCTATAGCGGACTATAAATCCCAGCAAAAATGACTACCAACAGCGATAGAGAACTACAATTCCCAGCAATACCATTATACAGCAATGCAGAACAGCATCAGCTATAGAGGACTACAAATCCCAGCAATACATTATACGGCGCAATGCAGAATAATATGAAGCTACATACTCTGTTGCTCTGAGTTCTCTGCCTGATGTCTAAAGGGTCTAAGGTGGGCTGTGCAGGCTCTCACCAGGGGTCCAGAGAGTTTCACGGGTGCGTGTGTGTGTGCAGCAGAGGTGGTTCCCTAATTAGGCTCTCAGGTGGCCAATGCGGACCGCCAGGTGATCAGTGCGGGCTCTCTGCTCCAAAAAAAAGGCTCCAGTGATGGACTACTAGTTTGTATTGAGATTGTAGTCCATCATAGGAGCAAGTTTGGAGCGGTGGAAATGAGAAAAAAAAGTGTGGTGTGCAATATAGTGAAATGGAAAGTGTAAAATTATACAGCAATCAATGCAGAATGGCAACGGCTATAGAGGACTACAAATCCCAGCAATACATTATACAGCGCAATGTGGAATGCCACCAGCTATAATGCACTATTGCTGGGATTTGTAGTCCTCTATAGCTGGTGGTATTCTGCATTTTGCTGTATTGGGGACTACAAATCCCAGCAATAATACAATATACAGCGCAATGCAGAATACCACCAACTATAGAGGACTACAAGTCCCAGCAATAGTACGTTATAGCTGATGGAATTCCGCATTGCGCTGTATAATGTATTGCTGGGATTTGTAGTCCCCTATACAGCGCAATGCAGAATACCACCAGCTATATAGGAGTACAACAAATCCCAGCAATACATTATACATACAGTGTATAATGTATTGCTGGGATTTGTAGTCCTCTATAGCTGATGGTATAATATACCGTCAGCTACAGAGGACTACAAATCCCACTATCCCAGAAATACATTATAGAGCACCATGTGGGGGGGAGGGGAGTGCAGGCTTACCTGAGCAGTCTTCCAGCAACTTGCTTCTGAGATCGGGACTGTCTGTCGGCGGCTGTCATCCCCTCACGTCTGCTCCTCCTTACTTCTTCTCCCCGCGTCCCTGTGCCGATCGTGGATGTGGGCGGTGCGCGTGAGGAGGTGCGGCGTGTGGATGCGGGCGGGTCTGGCAGCAGCAAGGGTGAGCAGGGCAGATGAAAGTTCTATGGGGGGCAGATTAAAGATCTATGGGGGGCAGATGAAAGATTGCAGCAGGGTAGAGAGAGGATTTCAGCAGGGCAGATGGAAGATTGCAGCAGGGCAAAGTGGAGGATCTCAGGGGGTAGAGTGGAGGATCTCAGGGGGGAGCGTGTGCTGGTTACTACTTAAACTGGCGTGCGCTGTGTGCAGCTTCTGAGAAGATACGCTAGTAGCATAGCGGGGAAGGCGGCTGTGCATTTTGCATCGCTCCCGCTACGCTAGTAGCGTATATCCTCAGAAGCTGCACACAGCGCGCGCCAGTTTAAGTAGTAACCAGCACGCGACGTATGCAGCTTCTAACAGCGCGGGAGACAGGAGGCCGCACTTTTGGTGGATGCAGGGATCAGTTGAATATATATAAAAAAAAGTTTGTTTTATGCTCCCGGGGATAAAATGTCCCCGGATTTTGTTTAAAAAAATGTTGTCACCTTACCTTGGGCTGGTGGTCAATGGGGGGCTCCATGGACCCTGTTTGTGGGGGGGGGGAGGGTGTCTGCTGTGGCCGCAGCTGCAGTAGCTCTCTCCCTCTGCCGCCTGTTTGTCATCTGCACCCGGCTCTGCGATCGGCGGCTGCTCGGTCCTCAAGGGGGCCTCAGAAGGACCCAACGGGCTGCCCTCTACAGCGCTTGATTACAGACACAGATCCAGATCTGTGTCTGGATCCAGACACAGATCCAGATCTGTGTCTGGATCCGCATTGTGGCTTCGGTTCCGCAGGATGCCAGTGAGGAGATGGGAGTGAAGCGTCAAGCTGGCGGCTGATCAGCCCACTCAGGGAGCTCTGGCATAGTGATCTCCAGCTTGGAACAAAAATCAGACAGCTCCTCCGGAAAGCGTAAGACCACGGAACGACCACCGTGGGTAGCAATGAGGCATGCAGGGAATCACCAGCGATACGGTATGTGGGAATCCTTCAGCTGTTGTAGAAGGGGTCTCAGTTTCCATCTGCGGGCAAGAGTCTCAGGGGAGAGATCTGGGAAGATCTGTAGCTTTGCTCCGTCAAAATCCACATCGAAGGAAGACTTAAGATGGGTAAGAATAAGGGCCTTGTCCCTGTAATAATGAAGGCGCACTATGGCATCTCGAGGCAGTTCTCCAGTCAGTGCTCTGGGTCTCAGGGCCCTGTGCGCACGATCGAACAGCAATGTAGAAATAGGGGGGCGTCCCAGGATGGAGTTAAGAATGCCCCTTATTGTATCAGCAAGATCCCCATCTCCTGTGGCTTTTGGCAGGCCACGGAGGCGCAGATTGTTCCTGCAGTTCCTATTTTCCTGGTCTACAGGGCTTGTCTGGTGTTCATCCACGTCTGCTTACCCTGATTCTGTAGTTCACGGATGGCCTGTGCGTGTTCATCCAGGCGGTCCTCTACAGCTTCCACTTGATGTAGCGTGTGTGAGAGTTCGGTACAGAACGCCGTCAGATCCGATTTAATGGAGTTCTCCAAGCGCAGGAACATGGCCGATAACTCCCTCTTTGTCGGTAGGGATTGTGCCAGTGTGTGTACCGACATCTCAGAGCCAACATCTGAATCACCAGCGCCCACCTGGGCGCTTGAGTGAGCCAGCGCTCGGTCTCTTGGCGGGGCCCGACTTTTGTTTTTTCTTTCTCATGAGGAACGGGGAGAGGTCAAGGCGAAGTGTCCGGTGATTACAAGCAACTCGTGGATGGAACGGGAGCCTCAGCTAAACACGTCCAGCTGCCGCCATAGGTAAGCCACGCCCCCCATCTGGCATTGTAATGCCACTATGTTAAATCATAACGGTAGTTATGCAAATAAATAACAGTGTAATTTGCATTGATGTCTTGAAAACCTGAAAGACATAAAAGAGAACATGCATATAATGCAACAACATTAACTCAAAGTCCATTAACGTAAACTTGTGGCTTGTCCTCTGGACCTGAAAATCAAGAGAGCACATATGCACAAGTCCATATGTCAGATGAAGTCTGTGGTGACCATGAGCATAGCAGACTTGATTGCTGGACAGTCTTTTCAAGTGCAGTAGGTCACTCCTTGAGAGGCAAACTTGTAAAGTTCCTTAGTGGTGAATATGTGTCTCTTTGGTTGATAAAATGCACTTGAACAAGTCCATCCTTAGGTGTGAATAGTGCACGTTAGTACCTGAAGACTAAGTGCATTCATGTAATTCCAGCTGTAAAGTCTACACATGAAACAGGAACAGTTCCAAGCTGGGTTAAGGATGGCTGTGAACTCTGAATCTGCAGACACATCACTGTTGATGAATGGATTCAGCTTAGCAGTTAAATTGTTTTTAGGAATGTCCTGCTTGTCACGGATGCATTTGATCTCTGTGCTAGAGTTGTTTTGTTGTGTGCTGCGTATTAGGATCAGTTCACTTTGAGAAGAAAGAGGTTTTTGGCATACTTGCCAGTCCTGACAGTGAGTATTATAGGGCTTAGTGTGAAAGCAGTGTACATTATGGACTAACCTTGCAGTGGTGCTTTCAGGCCTCGTCCACTTGGTGAAACGCTCAAAAGGCTGACAGCCCAAGACGAGTCTTTGTTCAGATCTGGTGACAAGGGTTTTTCGACTTCAGGATGAATCTCTGGATCTTTATCAGGATCTAGAAGACTGAAGACATCAGCTGTGGTTTCTTCTGTATGATCCAGCAGGAATTCAGGACCTGTTAACCAAGAAGAATGTGCGAAGACACTTGCAGACACTGGCCTGGTGGCATGATCTGCAGGATTAATTTCAGATGGAACATAATGCCATTGTTCTTTCTACACAGTTGCTGACATAGACATAGAAGTGTTTTGTCTGATTGTATATGTAGCCCAGAACAACTTTGCCGCCTGTGTAGAACGTGATGTCATCTATTTGAATGTCTAGCTCACGCAGTATGAAGTCTGCAATTTCTACAGCTAGCACAGTCCCACAAAGTTCAAGCCTAGGAATTGTGTTTGTTGCTAACTTAGCTTTGCCAAATAGAAACCCGATGTGGGTTTGATTAGAAGAGTCTCTTACCTGGAGGTAGGCAACACCTGTAATTGCCTCAGTAGATGCATCTGAGAAGATATGAAGCTCTTTTCTCTGACTTGTAGCAAGGGAAGCTGAAGTGTTACAGCGTGGTATGTAAATTTAATCTAAGGCATGTAGAGATTGCTGTCTCAGTAAGGATTTACCTTGTATGGTGATGGGAACCACTGAAAGAATACCACGTTTGGTATGTGGCTTGTCTGCAGAGCCGACTTGAAAGGCGAAGGTGTCTTTTAATAGGTCCCACCATGAAGCCCAGACTTCTCTGTACAGGTGGGCATGTCGATTTACAGATTTAAGTCTTTAAATACTGTGTGCAATGTACAGGTGAAACTCGAATAATTAGAATATCGTGCAAAAGTTCATTTATTTCACTAATGCAACTTAAAAAGGTGAAACACATTACTCTTTATTCCAAATAAGTCAAATAATTCTGAAGTGGCAAGTGAATGACTGCTTTGGTCATCTAAGACAGCATACATCTTGATTGCCTTTTCAGGTTGTCTTTCGAGAAACACCTTGACAAGAACTATTTTTGCAAGAGTCTTTTCCCAAAGTCTTTTGTGATGTAGTTCACTACATTTTGATGTGACTGTTGCAGGTGGTTGCCAAGGCTATTCCCACAGATTACAGTACATGAAGAAGAAACACTTGTTGTGGCTGGGGCATTACTTTGTTGCTCCCAGCCATGATTTCAGAGAGGGCTGGAGGTAGGTAGCTGCTGTGGGTTGTCTAGAAGTGGAGTAGGATGCATAGCTGTAACATGTCTGTTGCTACTGCATTCTGTACACTTGATGGCAACTTTACAGTCTTTAGCAAAATAACCATAAGAAGCACAGCACCAGTAGCATACTCCAAGATTCTGGAGAGTCTCCCTGCTCTCTTGTAAAGTCTTTGCCCTAAGCCCACAACATTTCTTAAGTGGGTGAGGCTTCTTGTGAATAGGGCACTGACGATTAGGGTCTCTATCTCTATCACCTGAATCACTCTGGTGTGCTGAAGAGGATACGGGTGGCGAGATGTCTGTCCTTTTAACAGATATTGCTCTATTAAAGTCTCTACGTTTAGCTGCTTATCATACCTTGATGATGATGAAGCAGGCAAGTTGGGTTCACTGAAGCTGAAGCTGGGATCATTTCTTGTCCAGGCTTGTTCACTGATGAACCTGCAAAAATATGAGAATGGAGGAAAAAATACATTATAGTCTCTTTTGTATTTTGAGCCCTGTTGCGCCCATTTCTCTTGCAGGCCGTATGGCAGTTTAGACACCACTGGATTGACACCATAAGCGGTGTCCAGGAAGCTTAGTCCAGGTAGACGTGGGTCTGGCTTTGCCTCTCTAGTTCCATGAGGAGGTCACTTAGTTCTTGAAGCTTGCGATGATCTTTGTTACCTATTTTTGGGAAGTTTTGCAGTCTCTTGAATAGAGCGCTTTCTATGGTTTCAGAGCTACCATAGATTTGTTCAAGTCTTGCCCATGCAACACCAAGACCTGCACCTGGGTAGTCAACATGTACTGCTCTCAGTCTTAACATGATCTGCAGATTCTGGTCCCAGCCACTTTATGAGAAAATCAAGTTCCTACTTGGTAGTAAGGTTGAGATCATCAATAGCAGCGTTGAAGGTTGATCTCCAGGCCCTGTAGTTCTCTGGACTGTCTTCGAACCTTGAGAGGCTAATGTTGATGAGCTCACGGCGTATCATATATCTAGTAAAGTCAGACAGGTCTGATCTCTCACTCTTTGGTGCCAAAGTAACTTGTGGGGCCCCTTGGGCATGAAAGCTCTCTGGTGAAGAAGGGTGAGATTTACCAGGATAAAACGATGTTGGAAGAGCGTTTAACTGTGGTGTAGCCTCTAAGGCTTCTGCTGGCTGTGGCTTGAACTGTAGTGTCACTGGAAATCACCTTGTTGTTAGCAGAAGGTGATGTGACTTGCTGTGTAGGTGCACTTGTATTGTGGACTTGAAAAGGCTCAGGCTGAGAGGTCTCTGTGTTGAGAGTCAGAACAATGTTGTTAGTAGGAGGTACAGGAGATAACTCTGTATCGTTGCAAACATTATGCTTTAGCACATATTCACTGGTGCGTTCAACTGGGTCTTCCACTTCTGCTGGGATAGAACAGTCCGGATTAGTACTTTGCCCCATTGCTTGTTCAAGGACTTTCAGCCTTGCCAGAGTAGTTGTTTCTTCCTTTTCCATTTGAAGAATCTTTAATTGGGTCATTATTTGAGCCTCCGCTTCTGCTTGGCGAATTTTGCTCTGAGCTTCTATATCTGCTTGCCGAGCTGTCATCTCTGCTTGGCTAGCTGCCATTTGTGCTTGAAGAGTTTTGCTCTGAGCCTCTGCTTCTGCTTGCAGAGTTTTGCTCTGAGCTTCCATTTGAGCTTCCATCTCTGCTTCTTTTCTAGCAAAATAATTTTCCACTTTACTGTCAATTTTTTTTATTGTTTTCATATAACATACAGGGACATATAACATACAAACATATAATAATGTAACATCCATCTAAAAAAGACATTTCCCCATTGATTTTTTTATATTCAGCATACTGTGTAAACATTAAAAAGAAAAAAATAACCTTAATGTGCTAAAAACCAAAAAACATTACAATTTCACTGCATACTTTAAAGCTACAAATAAAAAAGAACATCACCCTACTACAGTATTAGGAAGAGTTCCTACACAGTAGGCTGTAGGAATGCTAACAACTTTGACTATTCTGACTCCGATTGTTGCATTAGCGATGTATCCCTTGCAATAACCAAAATGACTCCGATTGTTGCATTAGCGATGTATCCCGTGCAATAACCAAAATGACCACTAGCAGCACATGAATTAACCATGCAATATCAATGAGCAAATGACTTAAGGAAAATAAACTATATAAACACTCATCTAACATCTGTATGAATATTAACTATGTCTATGGATTGTCATTCTATGCAACCCACTGTGTTTTTTCCCGATTTTTGAAATTTTTGGTAAAAAAAAAAAATAAGAATTTATATATATGCATATTTCACATCCAAATAAAGCTCATTTTGTCCTTTAAAAACGGTATGTAATATGTGTCAGTACAATGAATGAGGAAGATGGACATTATGGTTAAACAAACACATAGCAAAAGTGGCAACCAGTTTCCTATAAGCCCCCTGCCCGCAGACCCCCAAAACCACCAGGCTAGGGTGGTGGGGAAGAGGCCATTGTGCTCATCGATATGGGGACAAGGTGCTCCTCATGGGAATCACCCTGGCAAAGCACCCACCCCCATGTCGAGGGCATGTGGCCTGATATGATGCAGGTGGGGGGGAGGCACGCTTGTCCCCCCTTTTCTGCTCTGCTAGGTTGCTGCTCAGATCAAGGGTCTGGTAAATGGGTTTTAGGGGGGG
>NW_017308072.1:205809-209265 GCF_000935625.1 Nanorana parkeri
TATTGGCGAGGACCTAAAGGGTCTGAGAAATGGAAAATCACCAGCACTCAGAAAATATCTTTTTCAGATTTTGGTGAGGGTGACATAGTGACATGAAGGGACCCTGCATGGTTTCGAAATGTTGGCTTTTCTGATACACGTGACATCAATAAATGATCACCAAGATCTAAAAACGATATTTTCTGAGTGCTGGTGATTTTTCATTTTTCTGTACTTGAAGACACATGGCGCCATCCGTGTTCATCACTGCGAGCACCACATTAATTATTGGTTCGAGACGCTGTCAGGAGTGCAGGAGAAACATGCATACAGGACCTAAAGGGTCTGGTATGAATTGCTGGAGGAAACTGCACAATAGTTTTTTTTTTTAATGGACTGTCAAAAGTTAAAAGGAGAACTATGGGGTCAGTGTTTTTCCCCATAGTTCTCCTTGGGGTAACGGGAGGACACAAACTAGCGTCTTCCCGTTACCCTAAGCTCAGTATACCGCAAGCTACTGCTCGCGGTATACTGAGACGCCGCACCTGGAGCGGATCCCGACTTAGATGACGGGATCTGCCCAGCTGCGTGAGTGACAGCTGGCTCTGCCTATCTAGAGGCAGAGCCAGCTGTACCCGCCCCCTCCCCCGTCCGTTCCGCCAGTCAGCGCTGGCAGATCGGAGCGGGGAGAGGGGAATCCAGCCCCTCCCCCTGTCACGGCAGAGAGCCGTGACAGGATCGAGAGGTGAGGGAACCAGGTATGTGTTCCCTCACCTCCCGATCTACTGAGCCGACCTGTGACAGTCTCATTGTCACAGGTCGGCTTAGAACTATGAGGTGAGTGGAAATCACTCATGTCATAGTTCTCCTTTAAAAATAAAAAAGTAAACATTAAATGTCACTTTTATGCAATTAATTTTCGTTCGTAATTATCGTTTAACTCATCCAAAATTAATGAAAAATTGACGAAACGAATTGACTTTCAGACCCGAATCATGAAAAACAAAATAATGAAAAATCCGAAACGAACCAAAACTATTTTTTTTGCCACCTTACATGGATTCTATGTCAGTATTTATGGGTCAGATTTCTGCCATTATAGAAGCTTCTGGTCGCCGTGGCCTCAAACGCAGTCCCCCTTCTCCTGCTCCTTCGGGTTCCCAGTTGGATGAGGGCTTGCCTTATCTTTATTCTCTGGCAGGGATGAGGCGGATGAAGGATTAGAGGATTCCTCATCAGAGCAAATTCCCTCTACTGAGTTATCTGCTAAGCTACCATTGCGCTATTTACTGACAAAATCAGAGAGTGCCTTTCTATTAACCCTTTCTATTGAGGAACAACCTAAAGTTACAAGTTTGGGTGGCCGGGATGTGAGACTGAGCAGACGTGTCTCACTGCAGCTCCCCACATCCGTGCTACATCCTGACCCTTAGTCAGGATATCACCCAGTACTGTCGGGTGATCCGGTGACTCCTGCTTTCTCCTTGATGCGGACCAGGAGACGATCGACCCGGTCACGAGCGAACGGTGGCACTCCAGGCCGGCCTGCTGACACGTGCGCCGGCGCCATCTTGGCTGCACGAGCTGCTTCTCTCACCTCAGCAGGCACACAGACAGCGGTGTGGGACGAAATGGAGACGGATCCTGTGACTACTCCTGTAAGTGGAGCCCCCCTGTCCCCCCACTCCTCTCAGGACATAAACCTCCCGACTGCTACGATTGCTATACTAGCGGCCATAGAGGCTAGTAAGACCACCCTCATGGCCAGGATGGACACTTTGGCGACCGAATGTGGCCTGATCCGTCAGGATTTGGATAAGATGAGGGGTCGCATAACCACTGTGGAGACACACGTGTGGGGGAGTTGGAGGACACCTCAGGGGGGCACACACAAGATATCCGCAACCTCCAACGCTCATTGGCGCAGTTGACCGCACGCTCGGAGGATGCTGAAAACCGATTGCGGCGCAATAATGTGCGGGTAGTGGGGCTACCTGAGGGGATGGAAGGCCCAGATCCGACATCCTTTGCGGAGACATTCTTTAAGGATCTCCTGGACCTCCAGTCGGTCTCCTTGGCCTATATTGTGGAGCGGGCCCACAGAGTCCCTGCCGCCCCCCGACCCCCTGGATCACCTCCTCGCCCATTTAGGGGTGGATTGGTTGTAATTATATTGTAACAATTTACCTGTGCCTGGGGGAGGGGGAGGGTTATGGTCAGAGGGTTAGTTTATCGGACCTTGCATGGTCCTTTACGGTTGTTGGCATACGTTATGCCATAATGTATACACTGTTGTGTATGGATGGGGTGCTATGTTGGTGACCGAATGTTACTGTAATGTAATTGTTTACTATGCAAAATGAATAAAAAGATTAAAAAAAAAAAAAGTTACAAGTTTGGGCTCATTCAAGAGAAGGAAAGTTCCAAAAACCTTTTCTGTTCATTCTCTTGTGGAAGAAGTTTTTTTTCCTGAAAAACATTTTTTTCCAGCAATACCCTTTCAAGGAATTTTCCCAGAAGAGATGGGCTTGGTCAGAAGTAGATGCAGGAATTTCTCACTTGAACAAATGTCTAAATGTCCCTGTTGAGGATGTACTTGCCTTCAAAGATGATGTTGATAGACATTTGGAGGGACTTTTTAAGTCCTACTTTGCTCTTATTGGGCCTACTCTTCCGCCTGTGGTGGCGGCATTAGAAGTCTGTCAAACCTTGGTGGCTAAGCCTTCTTCCAGGAGCTTTATGATATTGTGTGGATGCCTTGCTTGATACTGTACATTGCGCCAGCTCTCTAGAGTAGGTCTTATGTTGGTCCAGATGTATAGGTTCCTGTGGCTAAAATACTGGTCAGCAGAGCCCACCTGTAAGAAACGTTTAGACACAATTCCCTTTGATGGAGAACATCTCTTTGGTGAAGGGTTAGATGCATTTATTAAAATGATTACAGGTGGGAAAGTACTCTGTTACCTAGTAAACAGAAAACCAGAGCTCCACCAAGTATGGGGGGGGAGGGTAAAATAAAAATAAAAACAAAAAAACTAAACACCAAACAACCTACCATGACAGATACCATATAAGGAAAAAACACAGGATTAGATAGTGGGCTCACTCCAGTCAACAGAGTAAAGGTAGTAAATCAAGCAAATATAGAGAGCATACACAATGTAGCCAGTAAAGTAAATCTAATTGCCCAGGGTAACCAAAGTAGGAATGGACCAACCATAAAAGGGAGAAATAAAAGCAGTACTGGGGAGCAGGTGGGGATCAAACATTTAACCAGTAAATGTACAAAAATTAAATGTATGTTCACCAATGCTAGAAGTCTAGTAAATAAAATAGAAGACCTTGAAGTTATGTTACTCGAGGAGGACTATGATATAGTAGGAATAGCAGAAACATGGTTAGACGACACACATGATTGGGCTACTAACATAGAAGGGTACAACCTGTTCAGGAGGGACAGGCTGGCAAGAAGGGGGG